>NC_054847.1:29934711-30237741 GCF_018345385.1 Vulpes lagopus | reverse complement strand
AAAAGCATTTGCAAAATCCAACATCTTTTTAAAACTTTCTCAGAAAACCAAAAATATAAAAAGGAATGTCTTCAATCTGATAAAGGGGGATCTACCAAAAACAAAAGTCCCATCATACTTAAGTGAAATACCGAATGCTTCTCTCCTAAAATTAGGAAGATACTCTAAATATGGTCTTTGTAAGTAAAGTGATATGTTTTTTGTTAATTTTTGGCTCCCAGGGATCCCTGGGTGGCAGCAGCGGTTTAGCGCCTGCCTTTGGCCCAGGGCGCGATCCCGGAGATCCGGGATCGAATCCCACGTCGGGCTCCCGGTGCATTGAGCCTGCTTCTCCCTCTGCCTGTGTCTCTGCCTCTCTCTCTCTCTCTCTCATACTGTGCCTATCATAAATAAATAAAAAATTAAAAAAAAATTTTTTGGCTCCCAAAGAAATACATCAGCTTTAGCTAAAAATCAATGAACAGGCACATTACTAAGGTTCTTTTTTTTCTATAGAACTGGACTTAAAGGCATTTATCAACTAAACAGATAAATATCTATTTGCATAAATTCCTTTTAGAATTTAATAACACAGTAAAGATTTTTCTCTTCTGAAAAGCAGCTGTGTTAAATTTTCAATGAATAAGAACTGAATCACCCATAGCTTCTCTATCTTAACTGCCTGTGGGGATATGAAGAAGAAAGGGGGATGAGGAGACTTTAATGGCCAGATAACTGCTATCTTAAAACAGAAATGTAAAAGTGAGAGCAATCTTATTGTATACAAATATCTTTTCATACCCATTTTAATTCTAAAATACCTGACTTACAAATCAACTTTTGGAAAACAATCCAATTAGAAGTTACATAACACTAATGACTTCCACTTCATAAAGTTAGCAAATGTTTACTCTTTCGTTATCTAATTGTTGCTTTTCTGAAAACTTGTTTTAAATTGAGAATTGCCCAATGCTGATTAAAACCATGACCTTCAACATAATTGAGGAAGGTGACAGTAACATCAATGGCTGGCCTGCTCTTAAGTATCCAAGCAACAACAGAAATAAGCAATAGCAGAGAAAATTCAGAACAGTAAGCAAAATAAATCATTAACACAAGGCTTTAAAAAGCATTATTTGATATCCGGCTAATTTGTCTAGTGATTAACAAAGTCATTTCTGATATTATTTTGCATTTCTTAAATACTAACAGGAGAGAGACAGCACTCTTACAGAAAATTTCAAGATGCCTGTATGTGAAAACCACCAAGAATTAGATCACTTGTTATGCAAAGTAAAAATAAGAACATAAAAAAAAAAAAAGGTAGCAAATGGATTCATTCACCCAAGAAATGACACAAAATGAAAAATGAATCTCACCCACAAAAGAACTGTGCCAGGCAACAGAATTCCATACTTGAAAAAATGCTTGGGAAGCAATTCCTCCAGAAACTACAAAATTTGAAATAGGCAACAGACAAAAACACTTTACTGCCATAAGTAAAAATCACTATGAAAGAAGTAATCATTGTGGTGGGGGCACAGAATACACTTATCAATATCACCTATCAGACTTAAAAACATCCAGCATCTCCCAGACCCATTTGAGAATTTTATATAAGCATATCCAAACCCTCAGATGTTAGAGAAAAAAAAAAGTTTGAGAACTACTGCTTCAAACCAGAGATTCTGAAATTTTAATGTGCATTTGAACCACCTAGCGATCTTTTTAAAATGCATGTTTTTGATTCAATAGGTGGGACTTAAAATTAAGCAATTTTAACGAACTCCTAAGTAATGCCATATCCACAGACCAAACTCTGAATAGCAAGGTTCTCAACCATGCAACTCAGAAAAGGTATCTTTATGATATAACCGCTCTGGAAAACAGTTTAACAGCTCTTTAGAAAAGTTACAGAGTTTTAATATACTCACCATACAACCAAGCCATTTTATCCCCAGGTATTTACTCAAAACAAATGAAAATAGATGTACACAAATGTTCATAGCCAAAGACCAATCAACAAGTGAGCGGATTGATATACTCGTAAAATTTACTCAGCGATAAAAATTCTCAGCATGAATTATTGATACATGGTATAATAAGTATGAATCTCAAATAATTACACTGAGTGAAAGAAACCAGACCAAAAAGAGTATATGCTTTAGGCTCCATTTATATAAAAAGTCTAGAAAATGCAAACCACTAATCTACAGTGACAGCATATCAGTGTTTGCAGAAGGACAGGAAGCTTATAAAGGAGCATGAGGAAATAACTTTTAGAGGTGATGGTAATGTTCATTAATCTTGACTGTAGTAACAATGTTTTTACAGGTGTATACAAAGGTCAACAAATTGTACACGTTAAGTATATTCAGTTTATTCATCAATAAATCCATTTTAGAAAGAGATCTTCCAAATCCAAACTTCCAGCTAAACAAAATAATGTCACTATAAATATATAACTTCTAATTTTTGAAACTTCATATAATACTACAGTAACAAGAAATATATATTCAGGGCAGCCCGGGTGGCTCAGCAGTTTAGCACCACCTTCAGCCCAGGGCGTGATCCTGGAGACCCGGGATTGAGTCCCACATCAGGCTCTCTGCATGGAGCCTGCTTCTCTCTCTGCCTGTGTCTCGGCCTCTCTCTCTCTCTTTCTCGCTCTCTCAAATAAATAAAATCTTAAAAAAAAAAAAAAAGAAAGAAAGAAATATATATTCAGTCTTTGTCCCCATTCCTGACACAGAGCTCCTAAAACTCTTGGAATTTCCTAAGTGGTAAGTGTGTCTTGATATTCCTAAACAAATCCCTTTCAAACACATCTGAGTTTATGTTATGAGGTCACTTTCGGAAAGCACCTACAGATGGGGTCTTTGCCAGGAGAATCAATCATGTGACTTAGAGGGTTGGAACTTTCAGTCCTACCGCCTAATCTCTGGGAAGAGGAGAAGGGCTACAGATTGCAGATCAATCACCAGTGGCTAATGATGTAATCAATCACACCTATATAACGAAGCCTCCTTAAAAAGCCCTGAAAGGAATAGGTTTAGACAGGTTACAAGCTGATGTATACACAGAGCTGCCAGGAGAGTGGCATGCTTCAAGAGGGTATGGACACTCCATGCCCATTTCCCCATATACTGCCCTATGCACGTCCTTCTGCTGGATTCTTCCTGAGTTTTATTGTTTTATAATAAATCAGTAATCCACCAAGTAAAATGTGTCTGTGTTCTGTGAGCCAGTTTAGCAAATTAATTGAGCCCAAGGAGGGGGTAATTGGATACTCCAATCTATAATCAATTGGTCAGATGCACAGGTGACAACCTGGACTTATAACTGGCTTCTGAAGGTGGGGGAGGGGAGCAGTCTTATAGAATTGAGCCCCTAACCTATCGGATCAGACGTTATCTCCAGTGTCAGAATTGAGCTAAATTGTAGGGTATTCCCTGGTGTCAGAGAATTGCTTGGTATAGGGAAAAAACCCAAACGCTGGAATGAAGGTCCGAATTAGATATATGCAACTGTATGCATATTACCAAAAATAAGAGCCTCCCTCTTGGGATGGGGTGGGCAGTGGAAAGTGACTCAGAGGGCCCTTTAGGATCTTTCTTAACTCCAAGTAACCACTGAAAACATGTACTATAGGTAAGAAAGCCAGTGGTAATCCAGTAATAGAATACAACTTAAGAAATCTTAGTCTGTTCAATAAAACCTGAAATTTTGCTAAAAACATGGTATTTGTAAAATACAAAACTACAATTAGACACCTTTTGAGGGGCCAGACTCACTCCCACCAATGTCCACTCTCTCCCCAGAAGTGGGTTAACATCCTCAAATTGTTAAATCATCTCACCTTACACCAAACCAAAGACCATCAACTAAATCAGGCTAGATACCTTATCTGAATTAGGCCAATCATATTCCATCTCCTGGAAAGTTAGAAATGAGAGTGAATCACTATTCTCAGCCAGAGTTGGTTGCTTAAATAGATATAAATTTAGTCAGAAGTTACAGAGTGGCCACCTTGGGTCAATGAGAGGCCAAAACCTGTATGTAATTCCTTTTACAGAGAAGAACGCAGTAAGACTAAAAACATTTTTTAGAAGAGTAATACTTCATTACTAAATGGAGTTTATTCCACAAATGTTGGGATGTTTCGGTATTATAATTCATTGATAATAAACAGATCTGAAGGAGAAATTTCCATAAATTCCAAAAAGGCAGATCCCTGGGTGGCTCAGCAGTTTAGCGCCTGCCTTCAGCCCAGGGCATGATCCTGGAGTCCCAGAAGCGAGTCCCATGTTGGGCTCCCTGCATGGAGCCTGCTTCTCCCTCTGCCTGTGTCTCTGCCTCTTTCTCTCTCTCTCTCTCACATAAGTAAATAAATAAAATCTTTTTAAAAATAAAAATTAAAAAAAAAATCCAAAAAGGCATTTGAAAATATTAGAGATTCATTTGTGATAGAAACACTGGAGATTTGACATACACTTTTGTGAATTATATATATGTTTATAATACCTATTAGATCTACTTCAGTTTTCTTTAATTTTTGTTTTTTTGAGAAAGAGAAAGCTGTGTGTGAGCACAGCGGGGGGCTAAGGGAGAATCTGAACAAGGCTCCACACACAGGGCAGAGCCAGCTTGATCTCATGACCCTGAAATCATGATGTGAGCTGAAATCAAAAGTCAGATGCACAACCAAACGAGCCACCCAGGTGCCCTCCCTATTTTATTTTCTAACATCTATAAATCAATCCAGGGAAATTTACATCTTATTTACTGGAGAAACGCTAGAGGCAGTCACAATGAAGTAAGAAACAAAATAAAGATGCCCAGTATCTTCACTACTATTAAACATGGAATGGAAGTCATTTCCAACAAAAATTTTAAATAAGGGAAGGCAATTAGAAGGATACTATTTGGAAATGGGAGAAGTAAACTATCTCTGTGAGCAAGTCATATGTTACCTTTATCTCAATAACCCAAGAGAATCAATGCAGAAACAAGTATAATCAGGTAACTTAAAGTCACAAGATATAAAATTAACATATAAAAATAGTTTAAAATACAAACAATAACAAGTTATAAGGTATAATGGAAAAAAGTGACACAATAGTAACTAAGTATGTAAGATTTCTAGAAATAAGCTGAACCAAAAATAAGTTTAACCAAAACCAAAGCAAATGGGAAAAAAAATGCTCCTGAAAAATAAACATAGTAGACTTCAACAAACGAAGAGACAAACCATGTTCAAGAGACAAACCATGTTCTTGGACAAGAAGTCAACATCAGAAAGATGTCAATTCTCTATAAGCTAATTATAAGTGTATGATAAATGTCAATAAAAACACCAACATCTTCTCCCTGGAGTTAGACAAAAATCTAAAGTTCATGTGGAAAAATATGTAAGGAAAACTGAAAAAGGAGAGCAATAAGAATGGGAGATGTAACTAGCCTCACCATATAGTTTTTAAAATAGTAAGAATATAAAGATAAAACAATGAAATGATTAAAACAGTAAATCTTCAAAAAAAGTTAAAAATAAGTCAATCTTTTACACAATGAAACAAAATAGGAAATCAAAAAATAACTCCAAATGCTAAGAAATTTTATTTTATTTTAAAGGTATTATTTATTCATGTGAGACACAGAGAGAGGAAGAGACATAGGCAGAGGGAGAAGCAGGCTGTCTGTGAGGTGGGAGCCTGATGCGGGACTCGATCCCCGGACCCCGGGATCACCACCTGAGCGGATCAACCACTGAGCCACCCAGGTGCCCCCCCCCCCATAAAAAACAATATCCAGCAGGAAGGAACTGATTAAATTACCATAAATATATACAATGAAACAAAATCTATAGTATCAACAAATTAAAATCAATGCCAAACCCATAGGCATTTTTAAAACAACTGTATTTATGCTTTAAATTCCCTTGTTTTGGAGGATCACTATTCCTCCCTTCCAAACTCCCTTTACATCAATGATTAAAATGCAAACTGCTATTCTCTTATACCATCCACTTCTCAGGCTACAGTGACTACAGCTAATTTAATAATTGCCAAGATGACTCAGACTGGGCCAGTCTTTCTACAGGTTTTTCATTCTGAAAGGAACCAGTTAAAATGCAAATGTCTGTCTCTTTCTGTCTCTCACACACACATACCCCTACACGTGTATATGTACCTATAAATATACAAGTACAGAGGGGCAAAAGCATTGGAAGGAAGTTACATCCACCGAAAGGTCAACCATGGATATCTCAATGCTAGGATTGCAAGGGATCTGTATTTTCTTCTTTATGCTTTTTTGGTATATTCTGAATTTTTTACAAATAAGCATATATATAAAAGTGTCATAATGAAGAGGTATTTTCATTTTTTTGTATTTTTTTCATTGGAGTCCGATTTGCCAACATACAGTATAACACCCAGTGCTCATCCCGTCTAGTGTCCCCCTCAGTGTCCGTCACCCAGTCACCCCAACCCCCCCTTCCACTACCCCTCGTTCATTTGCCAGAGTTATGAGTCTCTCATGTTCCGTCAGCCTCTCTGATATTTCCCACTCATTTTCTGAAGAGGTATTTTCAAAAACATAAAGTGGATGTTTTTGGGGTTTTGTTTTCCAATTCACAGAGACATTAGCTACGCTCAAGATACACTCAAACGGCTGAGCACATTTCCAGTGATCATTCTGTACTGCTTTACTAGTCTACACAATGAGTACCTTCCTATGCTGTATTAATGTCCTAAGAGCAAAAAACAAGTCAGGCAAATCTGAATTATGCCACTGTTTCTAAACACAAATCCACTGCAATACAGGCAATCAATATCTAAATGTTACTTTAATGCTTAAAACAAAGAATTTTCCCTATACTCAGTACATTTACATTCCTCAGTGACATGCTATGTAAAAATTCTGCATTTCATAACATGAACAGTCTAAAGCTTTTTCAATGTCTTAGAATTCTCAAAAACTTAGAATGCTATGATTCATATGCAATTAGGATTAATAATGGAAAAAAGTAATCTGTATTATCTACTAAAATGTAATTCTTAACCTCCTCTAGGTCTTTTACTTCATTAATAATCTGATGATGGAGTAATCAAGACACATACATATAAAACTGGTTAAAAAAATCAGTTAAGTTCACAAACCCCATTAGGTCTATCTAGGTACCAGAGACTTCAATTATGAAATCTCTGATATAAAATTAAGACTCAATTGAAATCCCTTAATCCACAAGGCATCCGAATTGTCATTACTCTGTCACAAATCTGCTGAAAATACGTAACTAGAAATCACATTTCTAGTGCATTGGCCTTATAGCTAGCCTAGTCTCTGCAGTCTGCCATCGCCACCACCAACCATTGCCACCCATGAACTGCCCTCCACAATCTATCCATCAACAATCTTTCACAAATACAAACCCAACAATGTACCCTCCAAAACCGCAGCTCCCTATTATCAAGACTAAATCCTGTAATTCTCTAAATGAAGGAAATCATATACATATAGTTTAATATCACTTACTACTTATCATTGCATAACTAATAAATAATATACAACATGTTGCTGAATTATAACTATTTTTCAAGCTGAGGGTTGAATCTAGTTTACCATAAAATCACTAAGTAGCTCATTTAACAAAATAGAAATGAAAAGGGGAAAAACATGTATGTATAGCCAATCCTCATTACAAATTCTGTATTTGCAAATTCATGTACTCACAAAAATTTGTGACCCCCCCCAATCACTATATGCAGTACTCTCAGTCATTCAAAGAATGTACAGAGCTGCATTTGAGCCGTCCCAATCATCTGTTCCCAGTTGAGGTCAAATAAGGTGACGCTTCTTGTTTCAGCTCTCACACTGTAAACAAGTGTGCTTCTAATGCTCTATTTAGTGCCACTTTTTTGCATTTTTGCGGGGTTTTTTGTTGATGTCACTGTAGTGAAGTGCTGCGTAGTGTTCCTAAGCACAAGAGGCTATGATGTGCCTTACAGAGAAAATATGTATGACAAACTTCATTTAGGCACAAGTTTGAGTGCCACTGGTTGTGAGTTAAATGCCAAGAAACTGCAGTATATGTTAAATAAAGTATCTTTAAAACAAACATACATAAAACAAGATTTTACATTGATTTGGTCGATGAAAATGCTGTGACCAGAGCTTCACAGGAATCCAGCCTTTTATATCTTCTTTAGGAGCGATGGTTCAGTACTCACTAATTCATTGTTCACGGCAACGTGACAAAACATAACTACAGAGAACATTTGTATGTGTGTATGTCAAGGCACACTTTATTTTGGTTATACATACACACAATCGAAAAAGTTCAAAAGCCAATATATTAATTGGAGCAGAAATACCTCTGACAGGAGAGGTAAAATAGCAAGGCAGACAGGCAAGGGACATTGGCACACATACTAACCCTTTTTTCCACTCACAATCAGAATCACCTCCCATAAATTGTGATTCTGTTAGTAAATCTAGGATAAAGGCTACACACATATTTTATAAAAGCATCCCAGATTATTCTACTATGTGGTCAAAATGAGAACTGCTATTCTCCCTTGTAAAATTAGTAGTTTTCAAAGGGTGGTCTGGTCACTGGACAGGCAGCATGAGAACCATGTTAAAAATATAAATTCTCAGGCTTCTTTCCAGACCCACTAAAAACCACCATATCAGAATGGAGCCCACTGACCAGCATTTTAACAAGCCCTCCAGGTGATTCTGATGGATGACAAAGTTGGAGAATCACCTAAATCTTTTGTATTTCTTTTGGAGGTATTCTAAAAGCCCTGCTCTAAGATGGCTGATATTTCAGATAGTAATGATTAAAACACCTCTAACATATAGAAAAGTACTTCATGGAAAATGTCATCTGTGCTTTAAAGCAAAATAAGTAAAACCCGCACATTACTTGTATAATAATAAAGCAGCACAATTTCTTTAAGGTCATCCTCCTTATCGCAACGTTTCTTTTCCCAGAGCTCATTAAATAGGAACTGTTTTGTTTTGCTTTTAAGAGAAGGGGAAACGGTAGGGAGACGGAATCTTAAGCAGGCTCCACACCCAGAGTGGAGCTTGTGAGGGCGCTCCACCTACAACCCTGAGACCATGACCTGAGCTGAAACCAAGAGTCAGAATCTTAATTACCTGAGCCACCCAGGCAACCCCAAGAACTGCTCTTAACTCAAGCTTGCCTATTCTAAATGATAACTCTATACTAGACTACAATTCTTTCAACCCCCTAACAACTCTCCGAGGCTCACAAACTTTCCAACATTTTTTTTTAAGATTTTATTTATTTATTCATGAGACACAGAGAGGGGGGGGGAGGGAGGGAGAGAGAGAGAGAGGGAGAGAGGCAGAGACACAGGCAGAGGGAGAAGCAGGCTCCATGCAGGGAGCCCAACATGGGACTCGCTTCTGGGACTCCAGGATCATGCCCTGGGCTGAAGGCAGGCGCTAAACCGCTCAGCCACCCGGGCTGCCCAAACTTTCCAACATGTTGAAAAGCAATGACATGCACCCCCCCACCAAAAAAAAAAAAAAAATCCTAGCTTCCTGACTTATGAAATAACTTCAAAACTAATTTGTAAAAAATAACTCAGTAGTATCTTATTACTGATTTAGCTATTACATGAACTCAAATATACTCTTGTCCAAATCATGTCCCTTTCCACAATATCATTTTTATCTTCAACATAACACATTAAACCTTATACAGAGTCATCGATGTACAACTCGTTTCTCTAGGACTATAAACTGCTTGAAGACAGTACCATATCTTACCCCTTTCTGTACATAGCAGGTGTTGCTCATTCCATCAGCAAATATTTAGTGAGCAACTACCATATGTCATTCACTGTACCAGATGATGAATACAAAAATGGTCATGGAGATATTTACTCATGAATAAACACAAACCTCAGTGAAAGTTAGAGTGCAATCTGAATGAAAGATCCACCAACATGATTACCCAAAATAAGACCATCTTCTTCAAAAGGATAGCCTACTGTTGCTCTTCTGACCAAACTGCTATTTAAGGCCATAAATAACTGGTAGAGAAAATACACTAAGTCACTTAATCAACAGTTAATCTGACTTTAAAATATTTATCCTACATATAAGAAAGTAAACAAAAGTCCTACCCACAATGCAAGGCTTATAGACAGCCAAACTGCCATACAGGAATATCTAAACTCTAAACAATTCCATTAGAAAGCTACAATTTGCCAATTCTCAATTCCTCAGAGATTTTAAAAGAAATTTAAATCAAAATTACTTGACTTTATGACTCTAGATTAAGAAACTAACTCTAAGATCACATATTACTTATAAAATGAATACAAAAAATATTTGCCTACTTTATGAAGTAAAAAGCATTTGTTTAGAAGTTTTCTAGGACACACATACACGATGCCAACAAGAGCTGCCTCTAGAGTGTCTGGGGATGTGGGGAAGACAAGACACTTTTCACATATCACTTTGTTCTAAGAAGTTATCTTTAAATCACATAGGCCTACTATTTTTCAACTTAAAAACCTAGAAAATACCTTAAACATGAAGATAACATATTGTTTATCTCCTTTATAGTAATGGAAATAAAATCTCTAGCCTGACTATATATTTGGGACAAAAATAACACAGGTATAGGATTGCCATTTGGGCCAAAGAAATTCTTGAGGCATTCTGAACCTCAACTCAGACTGTCAACATATCCAAAGAAAGAACTGAGGAGTCCATAAATCTGGATGAGAAAAGAATCATTTCTCTAAATCCACTAACTTCTACCAAATTTGACATTTTCCTTCAATTACTAATGTCGACAAAAGGCAAAACAGTAGTAATAACAAGACTAGCAACAGAAATCACAGGTCATTTCAATGTCATATTACAGTAGCTGCATTTGTCAAAATTTTATTTGTATCTATCACTACTTCAAAATTAAGATAATTAGACTCAACTCTAGATCTTGTCATAATGCGTTAGTTAAGCATGTAAATTACAAATTGTTTTACTATTTTGGTAACTTTCAGTATAACTGGCTTATGTGATTTCATTGTATGCATTTAAAACATCATTCTGATTCAGGCCCTCTGCCCATTTTTTTTATTGATTCTTTTCAGTACTGAGTTGTAAAAGTTCTTTACATATTTTGGATTCTAACCCCTTACGAGATACATCACTTACAAATATCTTCTCCCATTCAGTAGGTTGTCTTGTCATTTTGTTAATGGTCTCCTAAGCTGTACCAAAACTTATTTTGGTGTAGTCTCGATAGTTTTTTTTTTTTTTAAAAGATTTTATGTATTTATTCATAGAGATGCAGAGAGAGAGAGAGAGAGAGAGGCAGAGACACAGGCAGAGAGAGAAGCAGGCTCCATGCAGAGAGCCTGACATGGGACTCGATCCAGGGTCTCCAGGATCACGCCCTGGGCTGCAGGCGGCCCTAAACCGCTGCGCCAGCAGGGGCTACCCTCGATAGTTTATTTTTGCTTTTCTTTCTCTTGCCTTAGGAGACGTATCTAGAAAAATGTTTCCATCATCCCTGTCAGAGAAATTACTGCTTGTATTTTCTTCTGGGAGTTTCATGGTTTTAAGTCTCACATTCAGGCCTTTGATCCACTCTGAGGGATCCCTGGGTGGCACAGCAGTTTAGCGCTTGCCTTTGGCCCGGGGCGCGATCCTGGGGACCCGGGATCGAGTCCCACATTGGGCTCCCAGTGCATGGAGCCTGCTTCTCCTTCTGCCTGTGTCTCTGCCTCTCTCTCTCTCTCTGTGTGACTATCATAAATAATAAATAAAAAAAATTTTTTTAAAAATCCACTCTGAGCTTATTCTTGTTTGGTGTAAAGAAGTGGTCCAGTTTTCCCACTATATTCTCGCCTCCTTTGTCACAGATTAGCTGACCTTACAAGTACAGGTTTATTTTTAGCATCTCTATTCTACTCCATTAATAACCTACGTGTCTATTCTTGTACCAGTACCATATTGTTTCGATTACAAACTACAGCTCTGTAGCATATCTTGAAGCCTGGGATTGTTATGCCTCTACCTTTGTTGTTCTTTCTCAAAACTGCTTTAGCTATTTCAAGGTTTTTGGGGCTCCATACAAATGTATTATTTGTTCTAGTTCTGTGAAAAATACTATTGGTATTCTGATAGGAATTACATTAAATCTGTACATGGCTTTGGGTAGTGTGAACTTTTTTTAAGTAGGCTCCACACCCAGCGTGGAGCCCAATACAGGGCTTGAACTCATGACCCTGAGATCTGGACCTGAGCTGAGATCAAGAGTCAGATGCTTAACCAACTGAGCCACTCAGACATTCCAGGAATATGAACATTTTAACAATATTGGTTCTTCCAAGCCATGAGCAGGAAATATTTTTCCATCTGTTTGTGTCGTCTTCAATTTCCTTCACCAATGTTTTATAGTTTTCGGAGTACAGATCTTTCACTTCCTTGGTTAAGTCTATTCCTAGGTATTTTATTCTTTTTGGTGCAACAGATATCTTTCCAAAGAAGACCTACAAATGGCCAAAAGACATGTGAAAAGATGTTCAACATCGTTATTCATCAGGGAAATGCCAGTCAAAACCAAAATGAGGTATTACCTTAACACCCGTCAGAATGGCTAAAATCAAAAATATAAAAAATAACAAGTGTCGGTGATAATATGGAGAAAAAAGGAACCCTTGTGCACTATTAGTGGGAATGTAAATTGGGGCAGTCACTGTGGAAAACAGTATGAAGATTCCTCAAAAAATTAAAAGTACAATTACCGTATGATTCAGTAATTTCCCCACTGGGTATATACCCAAAGGAAACAAATCTACTAATTTAAAAAGATACATGCACCTCTTATGTTTACCACAGCTTTATTTACAAGCCAACAGCCAAGCTATAGAAGCAATGCAAGTATCCATAAATAGATGAATGAATAAGGAAAATGTGGTGTGTACACACACACACAGGAATATTACTCAGCCATAAAGGAGAATAAGAACTTGCTATTTTTGCAACATTATGGAAAGACTTAGAGAGTATAATGTAAGTGAAATAAATCAAAGACAAATACTATATGATTTCACTCATATGTGGAATTTCAGAAACAAATGAACAAAATAAAAAGAGAGACAAACCAAAAAAACAGACTCTTAAAATACAGAAAACAAACTGGTAGTTGCAGAGGGGAAAGTAGAAAAGTTAATAGGGGATCCCTGGGTGGCGCAGGGGTTTAGCGCCTGCCTTTGGCCCAGGGCGCGATCCTGGAGACCCGGGATCGAATCCCACGTCGGGCTCCCAGTGCATGGAGCCTGCTTCTCCCTCTGCCTATGTCTCTGCCTCTCTCTCTCTCTCTCTCTGTGACTATCATAAATGAATAAAAGTTAACAGAAAGAAATACTGCCAATTCTATGCAAAATATTTTATAAAAAAAAGTTAATAAAGGAGAGTAAGAGTATACTTATCTTGAAAAGCACAGAGGAATATATACAATTGCTAAACCGCTATATTATACACCTGAAGCTAACAAAGTATGTTAATTATACTTCAGAAAAAAAAAATCATTTTGAGAAGTTTTATCAAACTGCAAGGAAGTCCAAGTCACAAAAAGTTAAGAAGCCTTGGAAATGGTTCTTAAATCAGATGCAACAGCCCCCATTTGGAAATTGAAGGAGAAACCTTTAGAGGTTATCCCAATTGGAATGCTATCAGAATTAGCAGGCAGGGTATCAATAAACTTACTACTATGCCTGTGACAGTCCCATAATCCAACAAATTGGAATACCAAAAATGTGCCAGTCAAGAAACATCTCAAAGATCAAATGGCAAGATACCCTCTTCAGTACCATGTTTTCCAAAGTTTCCAAACTTAAACGTTCATCCCAGAGTGCACTGGTATATTAGAACTTCTCTCTTCATTTAAGTCTCTAGAATACACACCCACTAAACAGATTTTCATCACTTGGACGCCTGGGTGGCTCAGCTGTGGAGCATCTGCCTTTGGCTCAGGGCATGATCCCAGTTCAGGGATCCAGTGCCACATCGGGCTTCTTGTGAGGAGGTTCACAAGCAGCCTGCTTCTCCCCCTGCCTATATCTGTGCCTCTCTCTGTGTCTCTTATGAATAAATAAATGGAATCTTAAAAAAAAAAAATTTATCACTAAAACTGATTTTCCCCCATGACCAACTAAATAATCCAAGGAAAAAAATCACTTCTAAAATCAAATACAGTATTTAACTATCAATTATTCAGGAGTCAAGTATTACTCTGAGGATTAGCTAAAGATTTAGTTTTCTTTGCTGCTAATTTTCAAAGTCTTTAATTTCTTAAATCATTTTGATTGTTAAATGTTCTGCCAAGAACAGAGATGGAAAGAGGAAAATACAGTATCTGCTAATGTTTGACAACCATACAAATATACTTAATTGACTGAAGAAAAAATATGAAACTATACCACAAAATAATGTATGGAGGTACTCTGTATTTTCTTTTCTATATTCCTTCACATTTATTATCCTGAATAACTGAAAATTGTTATTAATAAAAAACTGCAATCGCCTGTATACGGCACTGACTTATATCTACCAAAAACATTAATCTAAGATTACCTTTTGAAACACTCCTCATTAAACAGATGAAGCAAAGTGGCTTAATGAGATGAAGTAATTTATCTTGCCCAGAGGGAAAGTGACAGAGGCCACGACTATGGACCCTATTTGTGTTTTTTTTTTTTTAAGATTTTATTTATTCATTCATAGACACAGAGAGAGAGAGGCAGAGACACAGGGAGAGGGAGAAGCAGGCTCCATGCAGGAAGCCCAACGTGGGACTCTATCCCGGGTCTCCAGGATCACACCCCAGGCTGCAGGCAGCGCCAAACCGCTGCACCACCAGGGCTGCCCCTTTGGACCCTATTTGTGAACACAATTCTGAAGTACCAACTTCATCAAAACAGTACTACAAATAAGGGCTGCTTGTCCACTCCCCAACCAACAACCTCATATCCTTTGTCCAGACTCCTCCGAAAAAAGGGAAGTGAGAAAGCCGGAAATAAAGATATGAGTTAGAGAGCTAGCAGAGAGCCTTTCACTCTGCATTCTTCTGACTGCACAGTGGTATCAGCTGGCAAAAAAAAAGAACCAAAAAAAAAAAAAAAAAAAAGAACCAAAAAGCATATATAAGAGAATGGTGCTGTGGAGAATATGGAAGTGACGTCGACGTGTCCTCCTCCACTGTTAAATACGTAAAGAACGATGCTGCAAGGTAGACTACACAAACCCAAAGTTCTGTTTCATTCAAGTGTAGACAAGGTGAAATATAAATAAAGATCAATTTTAAGATAAGATCAAATAATCACAATGGACCTACTGTTATCTACATTGGTCTCTTCGTGGCTTATTCCTATTACCCCTTCCTCCTCATCTATCCCCTACACAACCATTACTGGGTTTTTTTTTTCATTACTGTTTTTCTACTTCAATTCTACTTGTAATGAAATGAAGCTGCAGAGCTGTACGTTTAAGAATACAACCAAATTCGGGGATCCCTGGGTGGTGCAGCGGTTTAGCGCCTGGCTTTGGCCCAGGGCGCAATCCTGGAGACCCGGGATCGAGTCCCACGTCGGGTTCCCGGTGCATGGAGCCTGCTTCTCCCTCTGCCTGTGACTCTGCCCCCCCCCCCCTCTCTCTCTCTCTCTCTGTGACTATCATAAAAATTAAAAAAAAAAAAAAAAAAGAATACAACCAAATTCAATCCCAGTGTCCAGTATATTGGTCACTGCCTGTGTTATAAACTTTCTATCACTTAAGTGCCTGGGTAGGTATCCAGCCTGTACCGAGTAAAATGAAGACAGTATACCTTCCTTAAGGCATCTGGTCTAATTGGGAAAATAGATGTCTATTCTTTCACTGTCTCATGCATATATCCGTACCTATCTACACACACACACACACACACACACACACACACACTCTCCTCCTCTCAAGTGAGAAACATGAGGTACTAGAAAATTAAATGGTATGGGCTAAAAGCATACCAAAATTCAGGACACAGCAGCAGTAAGAGTAGTAAAAACAGTGAAAGAAAACCTCAAGAAAGCAAGGGAACTGATCATCTCCAAAACATAGAGTGGACTTCTCTATTGATCTCTAGGAAAAATGAGTATCAAATAATAGATAAATGTAACTGAACCTCACCAAAAAAAGGACTCTCAACCAAATTAACAGCATCTCAATAAATAACTTTTTTAAATTTTATTTTAAGATCTCATTTATTTATGAGAGACACGGGGGGGGGGGGGGGGGGTGGCAGAGACACAGGCTGAGGGAGAAGCAGGCTCCATGCAGGGAGCCCGACGTAGAACTCGATCCCGGGAGTCCAGGATCATGCACTGAGCCAAAGACAGACGCTTCCGAGCACCCCAATAAATAACTCTTTAAAGAGTTAAAGCTCACCTACTAGGAGCTTCCTAATATTTAGTCTCTCACTTATTAGTTCTTTCCATCTAATTAATATTCTGGACAATATGCCTAGTAGGTAGAAATGTGGATTCACAGATGCTACTAATTTTTAGATCCAAAGGTACTGTAAAGGTCACTCAATCCAATTCTATTTCATAAATGAGGAAACTAAGGGCCAGGAAGGTTAAGTGGCATCTTTGAGGTCACACAAAACACATCCCTTACTACTCTGAAAATTAGTATAAAGGGTTGTTATGTTTTCTTTAAAAAGATTTTGGAGACTTCTTCTATACTCCTTAAATTCCATTTTAAAAAAGCAATACACATTCTACCATTTTATTGTAAAATATGTAAAACATTGTTATCTAATTACAATACTTTCCAACTTTAAGGTTTGTAAAAACACCCTAAGTATGTAAATTCACCTTGGGTCAAACCATGGATTAAAATAATTTAACTTCGGAGGAGGGTCAGGCTGGGGGTGAATGGGTGATGGGCACTGAGGGGGGCACCTGACGGGATGAGCACTGGGTATAATTCTGTATGTTGGCAAATTGAACACCAATAAAAAATAAATTTATTTATTATTAAAAAAAATACTGTTAGGTGAAACGTTAAAAAATAAAAGAAAATAAAATAATTTAACTTTAAAACCTTTGGTCATTATGTTACATACATGCCAGGAGTAAATCTCTAAAGGGCCACTACCTGACTAAAGAAGCAATACAATGAAGCAATACAATGAAGCAATACAATGAAGCAATACAATGAAGCAATACAATGAAGCAATACAATGAAGCAATACAATGAAGCAATACAATGAAGCAATACAATGAAGCAATACAATGAAGCAATACAATGAAGCAATACAATGAAGCAATACAATGAAGCAATACAATGAAGCAATACAATGAAGCAATACAATGAAGCAATACAATGAAGCAATACAATGAAGCAATACAATGAAGCAATACAATGAAGCAATACAATGAAGCAATACAATGAAGCAATACAATGAAGCAATACAATGAAGCAATACAATGAAGCAATACAATGAAGCAATACAATGAAGCAATACAATGAAGCAATACAATGAAGCAATACAATGAAGCAATACAATGAAGCAATACAATGAAGCAATACAATGAAGCAATACAATGAAGCAATACAATGAAGCAATACAATGAAGCAATACAATGAAGCAATACAATGAAGCAAGTGGTAATGTTACTTGATGCTAAAGGGCCCATAGCTGCCCTGGTTCCTCGCTTTCCTAAGCCTTGACTGTTAAAGCATTCTTTAGGATCTTTGAGACCACACCCAGGAATCTTTAATGAAACTAGATTTGGTTTCTGTTACTTAAAACCAATCTAATGATCCCACCTGTTAAATATTTTTAGGCCTCATTTTTAGAGAACTGATACTGCTGAAATCTAAACTTAAACCATGGATAAAATGTGTTGGGAAGCCTGGGTGGCTAAGTGGTTAATTGCCTGCCTTGGGCTTAGGGTGTGATCCTGCAGTCCCAGGATGGAGTCCCGGGATGGATGGAGTTCCAGGATGAAGTCCACGTCAGGCTCCCTATATGCAGCCTGCTTCTCTCCTTCTGCCCGTGTCTCTGCCTCTCTCTCTCTCTCTCTCTCTCTCTCTCTCTCTTTTCATGAATAAACAGAATCTTAAAAAATAAATAACTTAATTAAATAAAATCTTTTTAAAAAATGTGTTTACAAGAGGTATTCACCTCAAAGCTTCTTTCGTATCATTCCCTGAGGCAAAAACTTTTAATGACTCTTCCTTGTTACAGAATAATAAATGACAGAACAGTGGAAATGTAATAAACTTTAGGTATCACCTAGTTCTCAAGCCACTCACCGTATAAATGAAGCAATACAATGAAGCAATACAATGGTAAAGATCAGAGCCCTAGAGTCAATCACTCATAGGGTCTGAGTCCAAATACTGTCCTTACTATGTTCCGGTCCAGTTAAGAGATGCCATGGTCACCTTTTCTAAGTAAAAAGGATGTTTCTTATTCTAGAAAAGAGACAATAGCACCTACTACACATCCTGCCATTATAATGAGTTCTAAACCATCTAGTGAGTTTAACTGAGTGCCTGGCACATACAGCGCACTCACTAACACACACTCAATAAATGGCAGCTGTGATGGTAGGGATAAAATGACCTGAGGCTTGGAGAAGGTAGCCAACTCTCCCAGATCTTTTGGCCACTAAGAAAAGAAACAAAACTAGAAACAGACTTCACACCTGCAAGTCAGTGCTCTTTTTTTCTACACCATCCTACAAATTCCTGGGCCTAACGTTCTAAACTATCTATAATCTGGTATAATTCTACCCTTTTTTCAACCTTAACTCCACCTTAACTTTTATTCATTCATTCACCAAATATCTGCTGAGCACCAACTTTGTTGTAAACAATTTCTAGAGATATCTGGGTGGCTCAGCGGTTTAGCGCCTGCCTTCAGTCCACCGCCGGGATCCTCCATGGAGTCCCAGGATCCAGTCCCACATCCGACTTCCTGCGTGGAGCCTGCTTCTCCCTCTGCCTGTGTCTCTGTCTCTGTCTCTCTCTCTCTCTCTCTGTGTCTCTCTTGAATAAATAAACAAAATCTTTTAAAAATAATAAAAGCAAAAAATAAACAATTTCTAGTGTTGAACATACAGCAGCACAGAACAAAGGAAGGGGGAGAAAAAAGATAAAAGTCATTTGTGTGTCCAAAAAAGGGAGAAAGAGCTAAGAGAATAACATGCTCAGAAATGACATAGAGCTACCTTCCTGAAGTTTCAGGATGATGGATTGAAAAGGACAGATAAAATACATGTACATTGGAAGAACCTTCAGTCTACTTAATATCCATAGAAATTGCTATTTTTTTTTAAGAGATGTATTTATTTATCTGCGAGAAAGAGAGGATGTGAGTAATTGTGAAGTGGGAGGGGCAGGGGGAGAGGGAGAAAGAGAATCTTAAGCCAACCCTGCATGGAGTGCAGAGCCCCATGTGGGGCTTGATCTCAAGACCCTGGTTTCACCATCTAAGCCTAAACCAAGAGAAGGACGCTTAACCGACTGTGCCACCCAGGCACCCCAACATCCATAGAAATTGCTTTAAACATTCCTGCACAAAAGTATTTGCTTCAACACTGTACAACCAAACCCAAATGCTCAAATTGCTAAATCTCCCTCCAACCCCTCTAGACGTTCCAGTAAGTTCTCTCTCTCAACCATACTGACATTTAGCTTTTTCTAATGCTCTTTTTGTCAGGTCGACTTAACTTGGTAGCTTTTGCTAACTTTCCAAATATGTTTTTGACTTCAATGACTCCTTTAAGTTCCCCAAAGTCAAGATCTGTATCATATTCTTTTAATTTTCATCCTAACAACACTCCAGTAGGTAGCCTTACAAATACTTTTAGACATAGTTACCCCTTTAAAATAGTTTCCTAATGTCATACTTAAATTAACACCTGACACTCTTGATACCTGGCCACTATTTGCTTTTGTTGAAAGAATAAATGCTAAATGTTCTTACAACGTCAGCTTACAAAATTTTATTTTATATCCTCTCTAGAACCCTATTTTGAAACATGAAATATATTAGTGCCAAAAATAACTGAGAAATGTGAGAAAGACTGAATATATTCCTACTCTATCCCTGGAAATGTCACTTCAAATATTAAAATAACACCAAAATTAGGCAACTAAAACATAAAAGGAGAAATGGCAATTCAAATCAGTCATGGTCTTTTTCTTTAAAAATAAGCAGATTTATATGCTTCATACGGATTTTGGTTCATTTGACATGTTACTATGAAGATATCTTTACATAAATTTACACACATCCATGACAATAATACAACATAAAAATTAATATTGCAGCCATACCTATGCATAAAAAAGTTCTATGTTTAAAGGAGCCTCTCATTCAAGAGGAAAAAAGAAAAAAAAAAAGGCTTAGTATTTAGGTATATGTTGTACCAAACTAAGAAACCAAAAAGAATTTCCAGAAGACTAATTTACCAAATTCTGGTATTTTATACACACACACACCCACACACACACACACACACACACACAGTTTCACAAAAATATAGACTTTGATATAGGAAAAAAAAATTAGAGGTTCATTCAACACTGAACCATCATTTATTTAGCAAGCATGTATATTATGTGGCAGGCACAGTTCCGGATACTCAAGAGTATATTAATGAACAAAATATGCAAAGATCTTTGCCCTTATAAAGATTACATTCTATTAGGATAAAATCTAGATAACAGAATAGTTTCCCACAAATTTCTTATATCCTTAAGACAACAAAAACATTTAGATAAACACAATGGTGCCAGTATAGGGAAGCAAAGCTAACAAACTTCTAAGGAAAAAAAAAAAAAAACCTTTTGCCAAAAGCAAAAGTCACACACAGTTAAGTGACAAAAACCTATACTTAATAATTTAATATTCCAATCAAATCAATGTCATCTTTCAAAGTTCCCAAAATTATAAAAAGTAAAGCATTATTTACAAAACTATAATGAACTTGACAACAGTTCAGAAGGTAATCTGTGGTTCTGTAAGAAGTCAGTATGAAGCCTAGTGGTTACAAGGATGGTTTTTGTGATATTAAAGGCAAGGGCATGAATGCTAGCCCTACCAGTTACTAACAGTGAGACCCTCAGTTTCTTCATCCATAAGCCAGAAATAATAATACCCCCCAGGACTGTTACAAGGATTAAATGAAAGCCAGGAACAGGAAGCAATTCAAATATCCAGGCATATGAATATATTATATATCAACTCACTAGAATACTATTCAGTAATAAGTAGCGGACTGATACATGTAACAAGGATGAATCTTTAATGCATCATGCTGAGCAAAAGAAGCCTAAGCTAAAGTATGTGAAATCCATTTAAATGAAATTCTAGAAAAGACAATACTGATCTGCAGGGAGAGAAAGCGCATCCGCAATTGCTGAGAACTACTAAGGGAGAGGGACTGACTTGCAAAGCAGCACAAGGGAACTTAAATGTTTGTTTGAAATGTTGCTTCATCTTGATTGTGTTGGCATCTCCTCGGGTGTACACGTTTGCCAAAACTCATCAAACCCTATACTTTAAATGAACACATTTTATTGTATGTAAATCATACCTCAAAAAAAGTGAACTTTAAAAAGAATTGAATAGTATGTGAAGTTCTTAACACAGTAACTGAGACACAAAAAGTATTCGAGAAATGGTAAGGAACATCAAGAACATCAACTACCACTATAAAACACTAAGGGGGCCATGGCAGCACCACCGACCACCTCATCTTCCTTGTTGCTTGAATTGTAAACAAACACGTTTACAGTATTTGCTAAATCAAGTGCCATGAAGAGCTCTACAGAGATCAAGTTTAGGAGGATGCCAACTGGCAGACTTAGGCAAAAGACAAAGAAAATAAGGAAAGGGAAGAGAAGAGAAGACAGCTGCATGTCCAAAAGAGCTAAGAGAAAGAGAGAGTGCTATCAATGCCAAAGAACACCTAAATTATCTAAGTATCATCAAAATGTAACTCAAAATTGAGTCAGTGACTCCATAAACAAAGTCTAATAATAATCCAACAGATACAGTCCTTAATTTTACTGGGGAGCAGGAAGGAGCCTAAGATCCACGGCAGGGAGGGAGTCACACTGTGGACAGTTTAGAAATGCAAAGAAACAATTACAAACCCACAGGTTTTTGGTTTTTGCCTTTTTACAAGTCTACAATTAAAAGAAATGCTTACAAATGTAATTAGAACATGTTGAAAATGGAAGTTGAATTGAAATAGAACTCAAGTGAAACACAAAACATGTAGGAGATTTATACTTTACTGCTGCTTAGAACTGTCAATCAAGGAAGAACATTTACTTAGAGAATAATTCTGCTGAATAACAGAAATCCTGTAAATAAGACCAAAAGAACTAAATTGGCTTTCACTCCTGAAAGCGTAAGTCTTCTTACATGTTAACTTAAAAGAGGAAAAGAGAAAACCAACACCCCACCTGGACATCCTGGGAAGACTTGGCTACAAATCAGGGTTTGTCCAGTTTTGTTTTGATTTTAAGTAAAATCAGATTTGTAACATCAAAGAGGCAGGAAGGCCAGGACCAAGAGAAATCCTGGGTGTTGACTCTAACTCCGTCAGAAGGTGATTTCTTTTTTCTTCTTCCCTAAAATTGGGCAGCTGAAGCAGGCTCCTGAAAATAACCCAATGTAATCTAACTTCCAACCTCTAAATGGGAAACCACAACTTTTACTGAAAAAGTCAATAGTGAAAGGGTTAACATTTATTTTTAATATATCACCAAAAAAAAAAAAACTGAACTGCAAGTTTTCTTCCTAAATTCAGATAAAACACCAAGATACACGTGGCAAACTAAGGAACTAAAGCAATAACTATACTGCTGATCACTGTTCACAGAGAGCGATTTATATTCCAGGGGCTAACTGTTCATTCTACAACAAGTTTCCTGACTTTAGTTCTTCCCGAACCAAACTAACTGAATCCAAGTAACTACGTACATTATCGGTACTCTAAGGCTCCTAGGTTACCTCTCTCCCCTTTTGTCAAAAGCCATAAAATACTCACAAAAATTTAACTTTGTGTAATGCACACTTGTGTCTTTTAAAGTTCAATTAGGGATCCCTGGGTGGTTCGGCGGTTTAGCACCTGCCTCCGGCCCAAGGCGTGATCCTGGAGCCCCGGGATCGAGCCCCACATCGGGCTCCCCGCATGGAGCCTGCTTCTCCCTCTGCCTGTTGTCTCTGCCTCTCTCTCTGTTATGAATAAATAAAAATAAAATCCTAAGAAAAAAAATAATAAAGTTCAATTAATTCCCGTGCACACTATGACCTTATTTTAACCAACCTTCCCATAGAAAATCGACCTAAGTCAGACACAAACTTTGTTTTACGCGCAGAACGCTCTCACGTGACTTGGACCTCCATCTACAGCAAATACTGGGCTTTCCACCTCGCCATCCGAAAAGCCGAGCACTGAATGTTCACGTCCCACTATGTTGCCCATATTCTTTTTTTTTTTTTTTTTTTGCTGAAAGTTCACGACTTTCAAGGAACCAAAGACCGAGGCGAACGAAACGTGAGCAAACCCCAGCAAGAAGGTCGTGATAACCGGGCCATGGAAATGAGGTCAGCCCCCGAGCAGCCAATCAGAGGCGCGACAGCGTTTCCTGCAATATTAATAGCCAGAGGAGGAACACCAATCCGGGACACCCCGAGCCGTCCCTCTGACAGGCACGGGCGCCGGGCAGCCAATCCACGCGCGCCCGGGGCCGACGGCGAGGCGGGACCGCAGGTTCATTGAAGAAATTGGTGAGGCCGCCGTTACTAGGAACTTCGCACGCAAACTTTAACGCGGCTCCTTCCACCCTGTGGACACAGGGGAGGTCCGTGCGGAGGCGACACCAGTCCGGTGGAGGGCGACGGGGCGGAACCGCGGGCGCCCCACCGCGAGGCACCCACAGCCGCAACTTGCAGAAGCGGCAGGTCCTGGCGGGGGACCGTGCTCGGGGGGGATGGGGGGGCGCGGACGGGGACGCGGACAGGGACGGGGACGGGTCGCCGCGCGGCCCCCTCCCCCCTGCCCCGCCGCCCGCCCCGCGCCCCGCGCGCGGGTTACCTGGCCACACGACGCGGACGTTCGTTGGCGACGCGCTTTACGGTCCATAAGTCATTTCAAAGGGGCCCGAGGGCACGACTGAATTTGAAAGCAGGGAGGGGGGAGGGGGAAAGGGAGGAGAGAGAGAGAACGAAAAACAACCAAAAACAAAACAAAACAAAACAAAACAAGAGAGTAAAAAGAGAAAAAAAAGAGAGAGGGACTGTGTCCTAGCGCGGGGCTGCCGCGTGAGCCGCTGAGGTAACCCCGCGGCGGGGGGGGGGGGGGGCGGGCGCGCGCCGGGCGGCGGCGGCGGCGGCGGCGGCGGCGGCGGGGCCCCCTCACGGCGGTGGCGGCGCGCCGAGCTGCCGGCGGCGCGGGGACGCAGCAACATGGCGGCCGCGGGCGCGCGGGCGCTGCGCCGGCCGGCGGGGGCTACGCTACTCCGCCGGCGTAGGGTCCCGGGCGCGGCGGCGGCGGCGGCGCCCTCCAGCGAGCGCAGAGCGCGCTGTGAATGGCGCGGCCCGACTGACAAAGGGGAGGGGGGAGGCGGGGGGGGTAAACACTCGCGTCCCTACCGATTCCTCCTCCTTCTCCATCCCGGTGGGCATCTGGGGCACGGCCCGGTTGATGGAGACGCAGTCGTTGAGGTCAGGCATGTCCTTGCCGCGGTAGATGGGCAGCGGCTTGGCGGCGTCCAGCGCCCGCGCGCGGAAGGAGAGTTTACTCATTGTCTCCCCGCCTCGCAGGAGCGGCCCGGGCGGCGGCGGCGGCGGCGGCGGGGCGGGCGCGGAGGGGGGGCAGGACTCCCGCCGCCTCCTCCGCCTCCTTCCTCAGTGCAGCGCGGCCGGCCCGCTCCGCCTCCTCCTCCTCGCTGCCCCCGGCCCCCGCATGGGCGCCCACCCCGCCCGAAAACAGCCCCCCGCCGCCCGCGGCCGCCTCCGCGCGCTAGATCCGCCGCTCGCCCGCCCGATCCGCTCCCTGCGCCATGGCCAACATGGCGGACATTACCACAGCGGCGGCGAGCGATCCCGGCAGCCCGCGCGAGAGCGCGCCCCCGCCGCGGGCACGCGCGCCCCCCCCCCCCCCCCCCCCCCCCCCCCCGCCGGCCCACCCGCTCCTCCGCGCCGCGGCCGGCCGGGAGCGTGCGCCGCCTCGGGCCGCTCGGGGCCCCGCCGGGCCGCAGGTGCCAGGTGCGCCCCGGCCGCGGCCTCTGCCCCCGCCGCCCCGCCGCCCCGCTCGCCCGGGCCCGAGGACGGCGCGTGGATGCCCGGGTCCGCGAGCGCCGCGGCCACCCCGAGCCCGCGCCGACCGAGCGCCGGACGCCGGACACCTGGCGGCCTCGGGCCGCGCATCCCCGGGCCGCGGAGCGGCCGCTCCGTGTGCCCGCCCAGCAGGGCCGTGCAGCCCTGCGCCCTGCTGCCTGCAGCCTGCGCCCTGCACCCTGCACCCTGCACCCTGCACCCTGTGACCTGCACCTTGCAGCCTGCGCCCTGCACCTTACAGCCTGTGCCCTGCGCCCTGCAGCCTGTGCCCTGCAGCCTGCGCCCTGCACCTTGCGCCCTGCAGCCTGCAACCCGTGCCCTGGGCCCTGCAGCCTGTGCCTTGCGCCCCGCAGCCTGCGCCCTGCACCTTGTAGCCTGCGCCCTGCACCTTGTAGCCTGCAGCCTGCGCCGTGCACCCCTCACCTTGCGCCCTGCAGCCTGCACTCTGCACTTTGCGCCCTGCAGCCTGCGCCCTGACCCTGCACCTTGCGCCCTGCAGCCTGCACCCTGGCCCTGCACCCTGCACCTTGCGCCCTACAGCCTGCACCCTGGCCCTACAAACTGCGCCTTGCGCCCTACAGCCTGCACCCTGGCCCTACAGCCTGCGCCCTGCGCCCTGTCCTGCCCCAGGGAGCCTAACCTGATGACCGGCCTCACCTCCACCGGGAAGATGCTGCTGGCCGCAGCGGGGCCTAGCATTTGAGGCTGCAGATGCAACAAGTGCCCTTGAACCTGCCACCCAAACTCCTTAGAGTTATTTAGTGGAAAGTAGATATATTTCTCTGACTTCAAAAATAGGCTTCTCAAGAATTCAACTTAGTTCTAAAAGTCAACCAAGACAGCGCATGTTTCCAAAGCAGCAGATGAGGGTGTGAAATAGTGGTCATGGTGGGAGAAGCAGTTTGAAATAAAGTCCCTGCCCTCATGGAGCTTTCCCATTAGTAAGATGATTGGATGGTTGGAAAGAGGAGTGACGATTAGAGACGGGAATAGTGAAGAACTGGGCAACAGCAAAGATAAATGATGGAGGGGAAAATTAAAAAGTGTAAATACTCAGGGCACCTGGGTGGCTCTTCTGCTGGGGTCATGGTCTCAGGGTGGTCAGATCCAGTTCCATTCTGGGCTCCCCCAGGCTGGAGCCTGCTTATGATTCTCTCTTCCCTGCTCCCCCATCCTGCTCAGGCACACAACCTGTCTCTTAAAAAAAAAAAAAAGTGTAAATACTTTACACAGGAGATGACAAGGGCAGTAGAACATGATTAGTTACCGAATGAGTCGTCCAGGCAATGCTTGCCATAAGAGATCAGAGAAAAGAGACGTTACTTTAGCCTGAACTGGTTAGAGAAAGTTCTAAAGAAGAGGAGAAACGGGGCAGACTCAAAAAAAAGTATCAAGACTTGTTGACATCAGCTCTGGTTAGCCGAGAGTTTCTCGGTTGGTCTTTAAGCATTACAGCTTTCGTACAAAAATCCCTGGGAAAATTATAACACATTTTACAATTTTCTAATAATTGATCAATATCCTGTCAAGCTCAGAGAAAAGTAGGTGGTTGGCTAAAGTCCAGAGTGAAAAAAAGATACATCTACAGTCATTTCTCTGTGACATCAAAACTCTCTTTTCCTCCATTATCTCCCCCTCCCCACTTATTTCCCTTTCCCTTTTTCCTCTTCTTCCTCCACCCTTTTCTCCCCACCTCCCACTTTGAAGGCAAAATGATGGACATGGACTTCATGGCACCGTCCTAATAGCCTAATGCATTTGGCCCAGCCAGACTTCCGGCATTGTTTAGCAAGGCTGAAGTGTTCTCCATCCACTTTGTTGTTGGAAACAGTGGAGGTGCCGGGACTCACTGCATGTGAGCAGTACCTTCCTCGGGCTTAGGAGCATGTCCTGCTCCGAATACTCTCCTCTGGAGCAGTTCTAGTTCTCTGCAAAGAATAAGATCTCATTGGTAGGGGGTCAACACTGGATTCAAGCCTGCAAGGGGGCAGAGGGAGCCACGGTTGAAGAAATGAGTCATCCAGAGCTTTTTTCTGGGTGCCCAGCATTTCTCAGGTTCAAAAAGGATACCTTTTTTTCTATATATTTCTTGTTTCCCTCTCTCAAGAAGAGAACTTTGAGTACCTATAGTATGGCCGGCACTGCAGTAGTACTTTATGTGTATGATCTCAGTCGGATTGTGCTTAATGCTCATTATAACCCTATGAAGAAACGTTCTGATTTTACTAATAAAGAAACAAGCACAGACAGTTCATTTGCTAAGTCTCAACACTAATAACACAAAACTGGGTTCAAATTCCAGATCTAGCCTGACTCCCAAACTCTTCTCATCAGTGCCCCCTGCTTTCCAAGCTTTTCAGTTTATTGACCATTCATTAGTCTAGAGTTGCTCTTCCAAATTAGTGAGACCTTCCGATAGAGTCGTAACCCAGAACCTCAAGGTGCAGTGGCCTTAGGAGGGCAGGGGCAACACCTGCTCTGCTAATCGCTAGATCTCCAGTTCTGTGCCTTACATGGAGCAGGCCCGACATATATGTGTTGACTGATATTCCCTGGAGAAATTTAGTGATACTGGGATCCCTGGGTGGCTCAGCGGTTTAGTGCCTACTTTCGGCCCAGGCTCCCTACATGAAGCCTGCTTCTCCCTCTGCCTGTGTCTCTGCCTCTCTCTCTCTCTCTCTCTCTCTGTGTGTGTGTGTGTCTCTCATGAATAAATAAGTAAAATCTTTAAAAAGAAAGAAAGAAAAGAAAAGAAAAGAAGAGGAGAAAAGAAAAGAAGTGATACTGACCCCATTCCCTTCCAGCTTGGAGTTTACATACCCTATTGGCCTGTCATCCAACCCAGCCTGCTGACAAGATTTGCTCTTATTATGGCCTAGCCTGAGTTTTAGGACAAATTAAAGCAGTTCAGATGAACCTTTTTGAAACCTGAAATGCTGTTATAGTAACAGGTTTTGGCTCTAGTAGTTCTTGTTTTATTGTTCTTTATCGTTGACCCTGTAACAGATTTCTTCCCAAATCTCCACTTTCCTCTTGCCCTGTAGGCAATTATTATATAGCTGGCAATAAAATAGTTTGAGGCAGATGACAAACACAGGATACTTTTCAAGGGGGGACACATTCTTGGCTTCCAGTTCAGTGCCAAAAACAGAGTGCCTCTTTCGCATTTGGAAATTAGCTTTTATTAGTATACAAATACTATTTTTCATAAAGTTGATTTCTAATCTATTTGTTAAATACCCATATACTTGTTAGAGCTAAAAACAGAAAATATCTTTTCAACTTTTGAAGTAGGTCCTGTTATGTTTTTATCAGAACCTATTTCAAATGATTGTGCTGCCTAATAGTTTATTTTAATTTCCACATACAAAGCACTGAGTACAGTTGTCCTAAAATAGGTCCGCTTATATATACCCCAGGCCAATTCCAAATGGCATGCATTTAGCCAAGCTAGTGTAATATATAAACACCTAAGAACTAGAAATAGTTTGGGATGCCTGGGTGGCTCAGCCGTTGGGCATTTGCCTTCAGCTGGGGGTGATCCTGGAGTTCCGGGATCGAGTCCCATGTCGGGTTCCCACATGGAGCCTGCTTCTCCCTCTGCCTGTGTCTCTGCCTCTCTCTCTCTCTCTCTCTCTCTCTCTCTCTCTCTCTCGCTGTGTGTGTGTCTCTCATGAGTGAATGGATAAAAATCTTTATTTTTAAAAAGATTTTATTTATTCATTGGATACTTTAAAAAAAAAGAACTAGATACAGTTTTAAAGCGGCTGTCTAAATATAGTCTAGATAAGAATAAAGGTCAAATAACTGTGAAGATTGGAATTATATTCCATTTTCCATTTCCCTGTACAGCAATCAGGGCAGGCAGCTTCCAAATAATGAACAAATTACTTTTTGAAAGAAACCTTAAAACTAGTAAACACAGTTGCTATTCAACTATTTCAGAGTTTTGTAAATGTCACGTTCTTTCTAATTGGCTCCTTATTTCAGCAAACCCAATTGAAAGTTAATTGGGTTGGTATGTGAACTGCATCCCTCCCCTCCCCTTATGTTCCCAGCAATGAGCCCAGTACCAATAAAGCTTCGTTGTTTTCCATATGTAATCTGAATGTGGGGTCTGCATTCATTACCATCAGCTGGAATCAGCCTCCTGGTCCCAGTGCTCTTTACTTGAGGCAACTCTGAATTGTCGAGGCATAGGGACGGAGACTGCAACTCAGGGGTGACATGCCAATCATCTACTACCACCTTTATATTCGCCACAGCCAAAAAACAAGATGCTAAATAAAAATGTATGACTGTAGCTCAGTATCTTAGCAGCATCGCTCCTCTCAGACCTGGTTGGAATCACAGGGTGCCACCTTGTGTATAAGCCGACGATGTACTTCCCAGTTCCACAAAGGATCCAGATAGACTCAAAAATAATCAGCCCCAAAGCTCTCTATTTTATTAATCGAGGAAAAATGAAACACATGTCATTCAAGGAAACAGATTGGAAAACACACAGCCCCAGAGAGTCCATGACCCCCAGTTTTGAACCACACTACAGCCTGTCTCCTTTTTTGCCCGACCCTGACCACTAAACACCCCTAATGTCCTACACATGGACTAGATTGCTGCTGTTCACTCAAGCTCTTGATGGAGGCACCAAAAATTAATAAAGCTCTTGTGGCAAAGCTACTGGATTCAACTAGGACAGCTATTTGTGTTCAAACAGCAAGCAAGCTCCCTAGATTTAATTTCAGGACTTTTGATTTCGGAGAGGAACTAGCTCCATCAATGTGACGAACATGATCCTACTTAATAAAGTGCTGAGTTTGGGTTTTTCTGTTTTGTTTTTTAAGATTTTATTTATTTAGTCATAAGAGACACAAAGAGGCAGAGACATAAGTAGAAGGAGAAGCAGACTCCCTACGGGGACTCAATCCCAGGACCCGGGGGATCACACCCTAGGCCGAAGGCAGACGCTCAACCACTGAGCCTGGCTCCCAGGTGCAGAGTTTGAGACAGGGAAACACAATAGGTGGAGCAAGGTCATGCATGGGTGGTAAAATCAGATCCTTTCCAGTTCAGCTAGCTACCTCGCCCTTGAGAAATTCCACACTTCTCTAAAATCAGTACAACTGCCATTCAGTTGAAACCACCATTACATTCCTGGAACTGACTGGGCCTTTCATGTTATTTTCAGGAGCGAGTTGAAGAGCCTGGTGTTGGGGGCTACAGGAGGAGGCTACACCCCTCGTGTCTGTTTAGGTCTCCTGTGACATCTATGCCTCCCAGTTGCATTCCCTGGCCTCTTCTCTTGTACATCTTTTTCTCCACAAGCATCTCTGAAAGGCAACTCGGAAGGTGTTTCTCTCTCCCTGTGAAGGCAGTGTAGTCTCACTGGTGTGCTGGCCCATCTCACACAATTGAAGCAGGCTCAGAGCACCAAGGGGTCCGACGTGTTAGCCAAGAGAAGTTCGTTGTCAAGAACTGTGGGTTACTGCTGTAAATGTGGCCCCCCTCGCCTGTTTTTTAAATCTCTACCCCCACCAAAGGACTAGGGTTTATAAACACAGATTTGTGAATGGAATATGCATTTGGAATCCTGAATTAAAACTGGTGAATTGATTCCGTAACTGCCAGCGCCTTTTTAAAATTTTATTTCTGTTGTGCCCCAAAACAAAATGACCTGTTTCCTAAGAAAAGGTTCTGGTATTAGCATATTGAGAGCCCCTAAACAAAAGCTCCTGGTATTAGCATACTGAGAGCTCCCTGAGCTCCAGAGTGACTTGTTAGGAGGCAGAAAGGAAAGCAATTTTATGTCTCCCAAGTTAAAAAAAACAGGTCTGCTTGTCTTTCACAAGCTATTAAGAGGTGATTTTGGAAGAGGAAGAAACAGAAACCATTGAAATAAAATACCCTAATTACCTAGATATTTACTGGTTCACCCACACCCCTCACCCTATCTCAAAAAGCATTTCAGGTGGCTTTTGTGAGGAGCTAAAGTGCCCAAGGGTAGCATTTGGGCTCTAAATTTCCTAGTTAACATGAAATTTCCTAGTCACGTGAAAATAGGAAAGCTTGTCGGCTTCACAGTTCATAATATCCATTAGATACAGTGATTGATCAGGAGATTTGTAATTGTTCCTGGTTCTAATCAGAATATCCAAGAGTTCATAAATAGAGCAACTAGGTGGTGTGACGAACACCTCAACAGTGTCCTTATGAAAGACACAAAGAGACACCCCAGGGCTGTTTCTTAGAGTGGTTCTCCATATCAGCTGATGGCATCATATGCAATCTAGCACAAACAATCCCGCAGGGGTTAGAATGTCTGATGCCATGAGACCCACCCCAAGCAGATCTGGGCGGAAATCGACTCCATGGCTCCTTGGACTCCAAGCAATCCTCCTTAAAGAATGTTTGTCTTTCAACTGTCTCCTGATAAATGGACTCCTGTCTCCTGTGGCTCAAAATTGTGTTCTGCCACAATTGCCTAAAGCATGGCTTTTCTAAGGGTAGACCCAGGGACGCCTGGGTGGCTCAGGAGTTGAGTGTCTGCCTTTGGCTCAGGTCGTGATCCCACATCAGGCTCCCTGCAGGGAGCCTCCTTCTCCCTCTGCCTGTGTCTCTGCCTCTCTCTCTCTCTCTCTCTCTCTCTCTCTCTCTCTCTCATGAATAAATAAATAAAATCTTTAAAAAAAAAGGGGGGGGGGTAGACCCATATGCCCTAAGTGACTGTGTTGCACAGTATAGAGTTTATATCCATTTCTGGAAACAAAGAGGCTTACCAAGGACCAGTGCCTGAGTAGGAAGTTGTCCCTCCTGCTCTTGCAGTGAGCTTCAGGTGTATCCACTGGCAGGACCCAGAGGTAATTTTGCCTTTGCATACACAAGGTGTGCATACTGCTATCTCGGGTTAGATGGTATGGCTGGGGGGAGGGAGGGGGACACGGAGAAAGGGTGTTCTTGCACACCGCATCCTCATGAAGGCCATCCTGTAGTTGGTGGCAATGGCTCTTTGCCTGTTTTGTTTTATAGCTCCGATTCTGCTTCCTTTATCTTGTTGGCCTTTACTTAGAGCAGCCCCGTCTCTGCTACTCACTACAGGCAGCTTTTGTAGCCCAGCAGTGGTGCCAAGGCTGGTTTTGAAGGAAAGCGAGCTTCAGACTGTCCTCTTTTAAAGGTAGACATTGGATCCTCAACTCAGCGCCATCCAGAAGGCACTTTTGCACCAAGTCCTCCATCTTCCACACTTACTCCAGCAATCCTTCACAGCACTGGGCTTTCCCATCTAGCACTGGTACACAGGCCCATGCCTACGGAGGACCCAGACTTGCCTTTTTAGGTTAACTTAGCAGAACAAAGGAATGTTGATTTGAAGGCCAATTCTTCCCCCCACATGGAAGCCTTTCACTAAGCCTGGGGACAGTTGCAGCTCAGTGTGGAGCTCGTTACTTGAAGGTCCTACTGATTTTCTTCGTCCTTTCTCCTACTACTTGTCTATTTCATGGGGATAAAATGGCCTAAGTAGTATGTTCCAACTCATGTATGCAATAGCTCCAGCTATTTAAAATGTGCCAGAGTGGTTAACCAAAGAAAACAACATGTGAAACCTATTTTAAGCATAGAGATAATTCTGGAATATTCTACCAAAATATTCCCTCTAGTGAGGGAAATGAGATTGCAGGGAAATGGGTGGTGGTAGAGAGAAATCCTTACTTCTCACTTCATAAAGTCCCTCTGTAGGGTTAAATAGTAGGGTTAAATAATAATTCTACATAGATGGTTGAAAAAAATCATGAAAAAAAAATAAGTCAGATAATGGAGCACACTTGGGCTTTGGAGAGAGACAGAGCTTGTCTCCATGTATTCTATGACCCTTACTATGTTGCTTAACCTCTGTGACTTTATTTGTAAAATGGGGATACTGTGCCTGTCTCATAGGCTACTGATGAGAACCAATGAGATAACATGATACAAATTGACTAAGACAGTGCCTGACAAATAGTAGAGGCCTGATCAACATTAAAACTATAGGTTTTTTTTTTCTTTTTCCCTTTGCTCTGCCTTTTTATTTATACGGCTTGAGATGATTCAAAATAGAACTGTAGCACATATGAGATGAAACCTTGAGTTTCTGCTTTGGTTTATAGTTTGTTTCAAACTCTTTAATTTAAAACTAAACTAAATGGAACATTCCTCCCACCCCCACCCCCACCCCCAATAACACCTCATTCCCTGGCCCTATTTCGGTTTCAGGCATGGAATGGAACTATTATTCAGATCATCATCATCATGGCCATAGGGTCCTGCCAAAGAGGCAACTCTAGATCCTTCAAAAAGAGGAGATCTTATCTTTCTTAAGGATGGACATACTTATGTCTAAATACCTAATCAAACTCTCTGAAAAGTCCAATTTATTTTTCATTTTCCAAAAGTTCTCTTCAATAACTAGGCTTAGATGAATCACATGACCTTAAGACCCAGATTTGAGAGAAAGGATCTGCTTTTCCTTCCTTATTTCTGCTCACCTCCCCTCCTCCCTCCTTCTGTCCCTTGCTTCTATTCTCTTCTTATTTTAGGAGATTCTGAAGCTAATTTTTAAAAGTTAAAGTTTCTATCTGAATAGCAACAGGGTTAGCTCCTGTTCAGGATCATGAAGGGATAGGCTACTTACCCTTGAAAAATCCCATCATAATCCCGGGAGCTAGCTTGTCTTGTCTCAGAGTTTATGTTCATCTGTAAAATAATGCTACCATGTTCACAAGTGAGGTCATAAAGGATATTAGCAGGAGTCATAATACGGCATACTGAGAGGCCTTCCAAAAACATTTACAAATGTTTGAATATTATATTTGTCTGTTTCCAACAAATCTGTCAGAATGTATCCACCCTAATGTGTGCCCTTCTATGCATCCACCTTAGCTTTGTAGAGCCAAGTATCTCTCAGAGTCAAACTGCTGACTAAAATTCCATTTGACATTGTGGGGCAAGGTGGGTGGGGGAGGGCTCCACAGAGGAAGAAGGTAGTAATCCTGGTTTGCTTGCATGATTTGTAAGCTATCTCCTTTCCAAAAATAGAGTTCCACAAATACAGTAAACTCATCCAACTTTCAGCTTCGGAGGATCAGTCTGATTTGGATGTCTGTGTGCAGGTGTGCATATTAACCCAGGCCTGTCGCCAACTGACCTTCTCTCCTTTTATTATCCATTGATATAATTTAATTTAGAGGAAGGTATTGGAGCATAAGACCGGGAGTCTTGGTTTTACCAAACTTTCCTGACTCCTGAAATATAAGAAAATTCTCCCGATAAGAGTTTAGCCAAAAAAGAGCAAACGTCCTTCTCGGTGCTATGTTGCCTTATAGGATATTTATTCTTTACTAATTTTACCAACTTATGACAGCTCTCAAGTCATTCTGTTTGAAGAAGATATAGTATGCAAGCTTGATTTTATTTGTTAATTTTTATATAGCCTTTAGTCTCTACAAATTTTATCACCTTTAGAATCACCTTGTCCTAATGTGACATAATATGAAATAGTAAAAGGGAGAACAGCCCCCAAGATACTTAGAATTGAGACCATCAACTTCATTTCCATCCACAAACTAAAGATTTGTTTCCCACCCGAGAAGGTGATTCTTAGTCTCAGTAGTACAGCTAACAGCCCAGAACAGGCACAATTATTGACTTCTGTGCCCTGTTGCCTGACGTATGGCAATAAATTCCCAGGGTGGCCGCGCAATTACACACGACGTGATCACTAACACAGCAGGCCTGGCTACATATGGATACACAACATGATCACTTACCCAGTAGGCACCGTTCAATGGGGTTAGACAACACGATCACTACGCAGCAGGCCCCTTTCAATATGGATTCCTAATATGGCCATGACTGATGCACCAGGCCAGTGGCATGCATCCAAACTGCGTTCACCATCCCTGCAGAAACCGTTTGATGGGGACATGTCGTATAATACCTAACTGCACATGTACCCTCAGGTAGACACACCCCGCACAAGGTGTATGTTTAGCACAGCGGTCCCTGCCATACGGAACATTGACCCCAGACACGATGGAAATAGATTTGGCCCTACAGACAACACATGGTAGGACTTCCCAACAGGACTGCTAAGGTGGCACGCAATATTCTGACTTTAGCCAACTGTCAATAACCAAAAGCCAAATGATGAACAAAAGATCTGTAATTTAGGAAAATGTCATGACAAACGGGACCCAAGGAAAACGCCAGGGGCACGCTGTTTTATGGGGAGTGTGGATTTTCCTGCAGCCATACCACCAGGGCCTCTGGCAGAAGAAGATGCATTTGACATTACCCTGCTACTCTCATTAGAGCACAACCTTTTGATGGAAGGTGCTGTGTTTCTGAGCTGCTTTGATACATGTGAAAATATGCCAACTTCTTTGTGTAAAGTAATGTTATCAACAGTTGTGTGGAACAAAAAAAGAAAAGCTTTTTAGGCAAATAAATGGAATACTCCTTTTTTGCCAGCTTTAAAGAAGCAAATGAATTTGCAAATTTGAAATCAAAATAACAAAATTTGAAATCAAATTAACAAAAAGGAGAGTAATTATTTTATCAAAAAGCTTTTCACTTACTTTTAAATGATGCTATTCCCAAAGATTCCAATTTGGCTGATCTGGAATGTGGCCCAGAAATGTACATTTAACAGCTATGCCAGGTGATTCTGCTTCAGAGTATTTTATATAGCTTCGTCCCACTGCTTTTCTTTCCTTCTCATTTTTTCTCTAATTTTCATCTTCCTTTTGCTCTCCCTACATTTCTTCTCCCATTCTCTTCTTTCTTTCCTTGGCTCTATCGTCTTCCCTTAATTTTTTTCTTTTTCTCCTCGAAGTATGGGTAGGGTTGGAGGGGTTAGTTGGAGGATCACAAGGAAAAGAGAATAAAGAAAATCCTGTTAATTTCATAACGTGGCCTCAAGCCACGTTCCAAAAACAATATAAGGGACTGCTGAATTCTTTGTGCCCCTTTAATTCTAGTATAAAGGTCATGCCACCAAACTTGCTATAGTCATGCTTACTAGGGGGAGGTCACCAGGAGCCAAGAGAAGATAGCCAGAGATCTTGGATTGGGCCTGCAATGGTCCACATTTGGTTCAACCAATTAGAAGATGCTGCATTCAAAATACTTAATAGCAAACCTGGAATTGGAGCAACTGTTTTCCAAATTTCCCACCGATGGTCTTTGTATATAAGGATGCTCCAGCCTTGGTGGTCATCCCTTTCCTCTGTCCTCCACCCCCATTCTCTACCTATTTACTGCTTGTCAGGTTTTGTTTACTTTTCTCATGGACTATTTTGTTGAACATGAGGGAAGCAATATAGTTTGAAGAGCCCCAATTTAGGACATAGGAAGCTAATACCCACATCTGGCCCTGGCATTAGCTACCCTGTGACCTTGGATAAGTCATGCAGCCTCTCCAGTCTCATTGTCCTTGCTCTAAAGTGAGGGGTTATCTGCAAAGAACAAAAAGAAGTGAGATTCTCCTTCTGTGAGGCTTCAAGATAAATGAGGCTAGGTGTAAATTATAACAGTGGTTTTTAGCATCCAGTAGAAGTGATCGTTTTGTCCTTAAAAAAAAAAAAAAAACCCTAAAACTTGCAGTATCTTATCTAGAGTTAAACTTAAATGGCTGCCAAATTTCCTACCGATTTTATTAGAATATAGTCAAAGGTAGTCTGAATGGTAAAATATAAACTTAAAAAGAGGTTAACAGTTTTTTTTAAGATGTTATTTATTTATTCATGAGAGACACAGAGAAAGAGAGAGAGAGAGAGAGAGAGGCAGAGACACAGGCAGAGGGAGAAGCAGGCTCCATGCAGGGAGCCCGATGTGGGACTCGATCCTGGGTCTCCAGGATCACACCCTGAGCCAAAGGCAGATGCTCAACCTCTGAGCCACCCAGGTGTCCCTCATCTTAACCATTTTTAATTGTTCAGTATATTCACATTGCTATTCAACTGGTCTCCAGAAATTTTTCATCTTGTAAAACTGAAACCCTATACCTATCAAACAACTCCTCTTTCTCCCTCCTCATTAGTCTCCGACAACCACATTTTTCTTTCTGTTTCTAAGAATCTGACTACCCTGGGTACCTCAGGTAAATGAAATCCTACAGTATTGTCTTCTTGTGACTGGCTTATTTCACTTAGCATGAGATCCTCAAGGTTCATCCACGTTGTAGCATGTATCAGAATTTCCTTCTTTTCAAAGCTAATAGCCCATTATATGTATGTACCACTCTTGTATATTCATTCACCTGGCAACAAACACTTGGATTGCTTCCACTTCTTGGCAACCGTGAATAATGTTACTATGAACATAGATGTACAAATATTTCTTTAAGATCCTGATTTTAATTCTTTTGAGTATATACCAAGAAATGGAATTGCTAGATAACATAATAATTCTATATTTAATTTTTTAAAGATTTTACTTATTTATTTGAAAGAGAGAGAGTTCACAAGTGGAGGGGATAGGCGGAGAGAGAGGGAGAAGCAGGCTCCTTTGCTGAGCAGGGAGCCCCATGTGGGGCTCAATCCCAGGACCCTGAGATCATGCCCTGAGCCAAAGGCAGACACTTAATCAACTGAGCCACTCAGGCACCCCTATATTTAATATTTAATTTTTTGATAAGTCTCCATACTGTAGCAGCTGCAACATTTTACATTCCTTCCAATATCACACAAGGGTTTCAATTTCTCCATATCTTCATTCTTTTTTAATTTAAAGATTTTATTTACTTATTCATGAGAGACACAGAGAGAGAGAGAGAGAGAGAGAGAGAGACCCAGGCAGAGGGACCCAGGCAGAGGGAGAAAACAGGCTCCATGCAGGGAGCCTGATGTGGGACTCGATCCCGGGACTCCAGGATCACTCCCTGGGCTAAAGGGAGATGCTAAACTGCTGAGCCCCCTCAGGGATCCCCTCTCCATATCTTCATTAACACTTTTTACTTTCTAGCTTTAAAAAAAAAAAAAAGTAGCCATCCTGATGGCTGTGAGATGATATCTCATTGTGGTTTTGATTTGCATTTCACTAATGATTAGTGATGTTAAGCATCTTTTATATGCTTGTTGGCCATTTGTATATCTTCTTTGGAGAAATGTTTATGTAAGTTCTTCACCCATTTTCTGTTTTTTAAGTGAATAATTTGATTAAAAATAAGTAACCTGATTTTATAGCTTTTTTTTTTAAAGATTTTATTTATTCATTCATGAGAGACACAGAGACAGAGAGAAGCAGAGACACAGGAGGGAGAAGTAGGCTCCATGCCAGGAGCCCAATGTGGGACTCGATCCTGGGTCTCCAGGATCACAACCTGGGCTGAAGGCAGCACTAAACCACTGAGCCACCAGGGCTGCCCAGCTTTTTGAAGTTTATATAGCATTCACACATTTTGTTCTGTTTTTTATTTACAATAACTCTGTGGGGTTGGCAGATAGATATTTTGCCATGTACAATAACAAAAACTGGGAATGAAAGAAATAGTACTTTGACAAAATAGCCATTAATAAGCAGGTCCAAGAGTTCTTGAGTTAAGTTCTATATTGTTTCTGCTTGAGCATTATAAAATACATATTGTCTGCAACCAATAGAAAAAGCACAGAACGAGCTTAGAGACCACCTATTAAAAATCATAGAGAATAAAATCAAGCTGTGAGTTGGATATAGATTTTGCAGTGCCTTGTGGAGCCAATCCCAAATTCCATGTCCTGCTATACTCTACACATTTTCTTTTTCCAGGTATCAGAGCTGGGAATCCACTGTCAATGGGAATTTTTCTTTTCCAGACTATGATATAGACCTCTCCTGGTGGCCTTCCACCTGTGTGCTGAGGAAGGTGCAACTAGAGAGCAGTGGGAAAGAACCCCAGGAAATTCAGTGGCCGACTTTCCCTATCATGGCCCTAGGATCATTGTTCTTAGAGATTAGTTAAAAGTCCAAGACTCATAGGGGCACCTGGGTGGCTCAGTCAGTTAAATGTCCGACTCTTGATCTTAGATCAGGTCTTGATCTCAGGGTCGAGAGTTCAAAGCTGCCCGCTGGCACGGAGCCTATTTAAAAAAAAATCGAAGACTTGCAAACATACCACTGGTTTACCATATATCTTGACCAAGTATAATGCTCTATACCTGACTGACTGTGTAAGTAATTGGGTGCCCTCTCTCATAACAATTAAACAGAATGTACATTGACTGGGAATCTTTGAACTTTTCTACAGTATGTTTCTGCTCTCAGCTCTGGAATAAAGAGGAGATATGGGGGAGGGAGGAAAGTGTTAGAAACAGTTTCTTTTCTGAAGACTGTATCCTTGAGACTTTCACCTTTTTCATTTCATTTATGCATTCGTATATTCAGTAATGCCAACTATGCTTTCTACTTCCTAATTAAGTAAAAAGCTTTCTACTAAGTAGAAAAGCTGTGATGATTAAAGATGGGACAGTATCTGCTCCAGGTGCCTACCACCTGGTGGAGGAGACAAGACTTGTATACACAGTTCACTATGGTGCAACGTAGAAAGTGATAGGTATCTTAGAGAAATCCATACAAAAAAATGCAACGGGAAGAGCAACCGTGGTGAGATACCTTCTGGTTGATTGGCTTGGCAATAAGTCAGAGAAAGCTTTAGGGGGAAATATTATCTGAGCTTTGAAAAATATGTGACCAGGTGAAAATGGGGCAAGAAGTACATTCTTGGCAGAAAGAAATGTGTACGCAAAGGTATGAAGGAGGGAAGGATAGGATGCATTCCAGGGTCAGGAACCTGAAGAATGAAGCATGGTGGGTGAAAAAATCTGGGAAACATCAGCCAATCTTCCACTCTTGGTCCTGCCTATTAAAGACTATTTGGTCAAAGTACTCGGTTTCTCTCATCCTTAGTGTTTGTTTTTGCAGATGGCAAATCTGTCAACCCTACAAGGTTATTGTGAATATAAAACACAACACAATGTGTAAAAGTGATCTATAAACCACAAAACTCTACCAGTGTGAGGAGTTCTTACTGGTAGGTTGGGGCCCAATGATGGAAAGCTTAGGGGACTTCACAAGCCATGTGCATCACACCGAAAGGTTCTCTGCTGAGAGTTCCCCTTGCTTCTCAGGGAAAGTCTAATTATCTCTTTTCCACAGAGGAATGTAATCTGGTGAACCAGTTTTATATACACATTTGATAACTGGAAGGTTACATACCTGTAAGTCTTGTTTTTAAATTAATTTGTTACAGAATCAAAGTTTTAAGTACAGTCTTCTAGGTTTCCCTATTTTCCTCTTCAATAGGCTGACAGGCTTGTCCTTTGGCCTGGACACTAGGGTCACCATTTTGGATTTTTTTGTTCTCACAATCGTACCTTTTCAGGCCCATGTTAGGTCATTCCTCCCGACTCCACTGATTGCTAGAGGATAGGACTCAATCCTGGTCGGGAGTCCCCTACTCACACTGAAGGGAAATCCTGCTTCACATAGCAGAAAACAATCTAAATTAATTAAAGGTGAGGATATTTGTGTGTCACAATATTTCAAAGGACTGCAGCAGAAGTTTAATTGTCATTGTCTCTGTTCATTTTTATCTTGTGCTTAACTTTTTGGTTGTCATTAACAATGGATTATTTGCAAAATTTAAACCATTCAGAAGTGCCCAGGTGGCTCAGTCAATTAGGCGTCTGACTCTTGATCTCAGCTCAGGTCATGATCTCGGGGTCCTGAGATCAAGGTGTGTCTGGCTCCCCACTTAGCAGGGAGTCTGCTTGAGATCCTCCCTCTCCCTCTCCGTCTGGCCCTCCCCACCTCTCAAATAAATAAATAAAATTTTTGAAAAATCAAAGTAAAGATAAAGTGAATTCCTTATGTGTACGGTGACCTCTTCATTCCCATCGGCCACCCACTGGCTGCTCTCCATTGTGGCACCATTTCTCCATAATCAGATGCTTTTTCCTGGACTCTTACTAGTATCCTAACTCCAGTGGTCTCCTAACTAGATATTCTTGCCCAGCCTTACCTTCTTCCCGTCCAGCCTCTATAGTATTTCTCGATTGGTCATTCTAAACATGCAAATGGGGGCAGCTGAGTGGCTTAGGCAGTTAAGCGTCTGCCTTGCCTTCAGCTCAAGTTATGATCTCAGGGTCCTGGGATTGAGACCCACAACAGGCTCCTTGCTCCCGGGGAGCCTGCTTCTCCCTCTGCCTCTGCCTGCTGCTCCGCTGCTTGTGCTCTCTCTTTCTGTCAGATAAATAAAATCTTAAAAAAAAACAACAACATGCAAATCCATTTGTGCATCTCCTTTGCTTCCTTAGCATGACACACAGCCCGCCATGACCTCGCCCTCTGCCACCACTCTCCCTCTCTCACTTCCTCAACCATCCTCATCTCCTCTGCCATCCTACACACCTGATACACTCCAAGTCAGCCATGCTCTTTCAGGGTTTGCTTCTTTACATGCTATTCCCTGGAGTTTCTGTTCGGTACCCTCATGTTCCACCCGAGGCTCATATCTATCAATCCCTTCTCTGTGAAGATATCCTGATCCAGGGGAGCCCTCCTATCCTCTCCCGACCTCTGGCATCATTGATTCTGGCCTTCTCTCACTATTTAATGAAAAATTAACTCTACTGGGACATTATTCATATAATATTATCACTGTTTGCTCATCTGTTGCGTCAATCTTATTTTTTCAAGTCCAGATATCTGGGCCGGTTGAGCCCAATAAATAGTTGTCAAATGAATGAATAATGTACCCAGGGGCCTTGACTTTGGAAAGTTCTCTACAAATCTTACACCCTTTCACTCTTTTTTCTAATCTCTATTTTATTTCATTCCTAAAAATCATAATTTCCATTTCAGCCCAACCCAGGTCACCATATGGAGACTCCAATTACAAATGTCCACTTTTAAGAAGCCATATTACCAGTCATGATGAAGAGGCCATTTTCAATTTCCAGGAGGTTTAAAGTTAAAAAAAACAAACAAACTTTGAATCCATCAACTAAATTTCACTCTTTTGCCTGAATCAAGTTTTCAGTTATAAATACACTTTGGAGAAAAATGGTTTTGTCATATTCATTCTTACCCCTACCTTATAAAAGAGAATTTCACCCAACAGAAGTAAAAACAGAAAATAAACAAAAGAAGTGATACCTCAACCAGTTTAAACTAGAAATTCATTTCAATATTGGATGCCTTCTCTGTGCCAAGATAAGTGTGAGGTAGGTCTTTGTATATATTCTTCTCTCTGGCTAACATTTACCTACTTCAGGTTTCTCAACATTGGCCCAACATTGGCAATTTGAGCCAGATAAGCCTTTGTTTTGAGAGTTTTCTGGTGCACCTTGGGATATTGAGCAGATATCCCTTGCCTCTACCTACTAGATGCCAGCAGTACCCCTACCCCAACTGTGATAACCAAAAATGCCTCCAGACATTGCCAGATGTGCCCTAGGGGACCAAATGAGCCCTACTTGAGACTCACTGACACAACTGATTCCCACTCATCCTTCACATTTTAGCTAATGTGTTTCCTCCTCTAGAAAGCCTCCCTTGACCCCTCAGAATGGATCAGATGACCCATTACGCATTAAAACATTGTACACCATTCCTTCATAATACATACCAAGACTTGCAATTGTGCATTTATCAATATGCTTGCTTGCTTATTATTTTCCCATGAAGCTATAAGACTCATGAAAATGGAAACTGGGTCTGTTTTGCTCACTGTTGTACTTTGCACAGAACCTGGTTCATATTAGGCACTCCATAAACAAATGATTTGTTAAAAAGAGAGAGAGAGAGAGAGAGAGGGAGAGAGAGAATGGGGATGCAGAGACTGAAGACATAATCTCTGACCTCAATAACAAAATTTTTTAAAATTCAGAGGAAATATAGGTGTGAAGCATTGGCTAGAAATATCTAAGAAACAATGCAATTCAAGTGGATGAAAGCTTTTAAATAATATTCTTTCTGTATAACTGAAAGACAGTGGAGAGCAGTTATGAAATTACGGGGCAGGAGAGTCTCTGCTGAGACACTATGGGGGATTGAAGGGATGGGCACGAACGAGTGTGGACTCATTTGCAAGAATTGTGCCATGGAGCTAACGGCCAGAAGGAGCTGAGGCTCACGTAATGGACTCTAGGAAGGACTTTACAATCCCACGTTCAGATGGCAGGACTCCAGCTGCATGAACAGCAACAACAGCAGCCATTAGCCCTTATGGGAACCGAGGGCAGGGAGAAGCTAGGGGACCATGAGTGGGATCATCACTCCCGGCTTCTGATACATTCTGGATGCACGGCTGAATGCAAAACAAAGTAAACCCTTTTTCCTTTCCTTTAACGAATGAATAACAGGCCATTCTCCTTCATGAAGATGTAAGCACGGTAAGAGCCAAACCATATCCTCTTATCTATCTGTTGTCAGCACCTTTTCTAAATTAGGGGTCTTAAACTGTTCTCTTCTTTTTCTGATCTAAGCTTTGTCCTTTGACTTGTTTGTTGTTTGTTTATTAGCAGAGTGTTTGAGGCAGGGTCTTGACAGGAAGAAGATGGACTTGATAAAGGAACTGTTTACAGGCTGTATTGGGAAACCAGAGGACAGTGCCACATCTGGGTCTAACAGTGAGTCACTCTCGTCACCTTTAGGCCTGAATGAGTATAGGATGGAAGAGTGGTTACAGGAAGAGAAAGAGAGAGAGCGGTATAGAGTCATCGGCAGAGTGCCTGAGTGGCTCAGTTGGTTAAGTATCTGACTCCTGGTTTCAGCTCAGGTCATGGTCTCAGGGTCCTGGGATAGAGCCCTGCATCCAGCCCTGCATGGAGCCCACGCTCAGCGGGGAGTCTGCTTGAGGATTTCCCTCCCTCTCTCTCTGCCCCTCCCTCTGCTTATACTCTCTTTCTCTAAAATAAGTGAATCAATCTAAGAAAGAAAGAAAGAAAGAAGGAAAGAAAGAAAGAAAGAAAGAAAGAAAGAAAGAAAGAAAGAAAGAAAGAGCCATCTGCAATGAACTACGGTCACAGAAGAGGATGTAGCCAGCTTGCAGTGGACCAGGCAGGGAGGGAGCGCAGAGAATGAATCGCCACCTAATCTTGCTCTCTTTTTCTTTTCTCTCTCTTTCTGCTTCTCCTCCCTCTCTGTCACCCTCTCTCTTTCTCTCTCTCTCTCTCTCAACTGCTATCATTCCTTATGGATAGCAATCAGGTAGGCAAGGTCACCTGCTGATTCAGTCCACAAAGGTGAGCCTCCTTGGTCCCAGGACTGGGAGGAGAAGGGTGCAAAGAGAACATGAGGGGCAGCAGAAAATATGCAGCACAGTGTATCATTACACACCATTCCCAAAAGGTGGATGATAACATTATTTCAGACTTAGTACCAATGATTTGAAAATTGCATTGATTTTGTGACATACTTGTTGCTGGGAAATGGAATATATACACACTTGGAAGTAGATACAGCGTTGAGAAATCCTACATGACTTGATAATTTTCAGTCATTGTACTGGCTCATATTAAAAACTATGCTAAGCCTAGCTTCCAAGCCCCCATTATACTCTTGGACATGGCTGTGTGAAAGAGATTGGATAAAACTTAATCTACCTGTGCCTCGCTCCTTGAAGAGTACAGTAGGATCACATAATGGGGCCTTCTTTCCTTTCCCTATGAGGGAAGTAGAAGTGGCCTAAGTGAGAAGAGCCATCATGGCCCTTTGAGGAAGGTTGGTTGGGGATGGGGAGAGAAGCAGCTGTTGGGATGGGGAGGGACCTTAGTGCAAGAGGTAGATAAAAAGGAATGTTAGGATGTTTGCTGGTGTGTCAAACAATATTAGATCTCTCCTTTTGGAATTTTCTGAGAGACTTAAGTAAAGATTTAAATCACTTCCTAATTTTTTATTTGAATATGAAGCTGTTCAGATAAAGACCCCAAGTCATCCCAGCCTTCTGTAGGCTGCAGAAGCAAAGAACAGATGGCCATCTGGACAGGGGCCCTAGAGCCAGAAGGAAAATAAAAGAGCATGGGAATTCAGAGATGCCAGCCTCAACATGATGCCTAGGTGAGCGCTCCCCAGCCTTCACCCACATTTTCCAGGAGGAGAGAGCATTTTCATCAAAGGCAATATGAAAAGATCATGGATGAACAAAGTGGAGCCTAGCTCAGTATACTAACAGGCACAGATGTTTAATAACTGTGATCTTCTTAGCTCCCCTTTCAGGCTAACGAAGCCTACTAGGGATGATTCTAGTTGCTGTCTGAGACCAAGCCTTGGCTTATGTCTGCCCCATGTTTTGAGTCCTGATCTGGGCTTGTCGCCCATGCTCCCATCTGTCCTGCTCACTGCTTGGCACTCTCTCCTGTTCATAACCTCAGCCTCCACCTGCCTGTGCCTTTGATGAGTCCATTCTGTAAGCTGTAGCCCTAAGCAGGCATGGGACGGAAGAGTTTCGATCACTGCTTTTCTCACCAATATATTTCTTGCAATCTTCCTTGGGATTCTAGACACTGGCTTGGCTCTAGAAACATACTAGTCCTATATTATAAAAAGGATCACCTGGGGCCTGTACTAAACCAAGGCCATGACGCTGCCCTTGGGATACTTCAGCCTGGCCACGGCCAACTACTTCAGTTCCTACAAACCAGTATTTCATCACTACTACTCATTGATATTTTTCCCCAGGAGCCTGGCACTTAGCATGAATTATCTCATGAAATCCACAGGAAAAACCTATCTGCAAGAGCATATTAGCTTTCCTATTTTATAGATGGAAATACGATAACATAGAAAGGCCGTCTGTCGATTATATGTCTGTAAAATGCCCTCTCCTTTCCCACAGGCTGAGTAAATTCTCTGTCAGATAGCCAGCTGGTAGTAGAGCTGGGATCAGAACCCCGGCAATCAGACTTCTCATCCTACCCTCTCGGCGACTGTGCTACATGTGCCTGGAATGTTCCTAACCCTCCAGAAAGTGAATGATCCAAGACCTTCCCAGATCTCTGCCTTCCAGTCTGGAACACCCTCCCTCATTCTGCACATGATGGATGCGCTCTTTCCCAGCCTTCAGGTCTCACTTGCCATGTTTCCTCCTCAGAGAAGCCTCCCTGCCGACCAGTCTAAAGATGGTCTCCCTTGCTTTTAGTCTCCCTTGCGTCCTGTTTCTTCTCTCCTTTGGTGCATTTATCCCAATAAATGTTCCTTTGCATGTTTACTTGCCTTATGTGTTGTCTTGCTGTGCAAGAGCTAGGACTAGGTCTGTGGGCTCAGCACCATATCCCCAAAACTCAGCTCAGCAAGTGACCCACAGCAGTCAATATCTTTTGAATAAGGGAATAAATGACTACACTTCCTTCTGGCAATCTTTTCACCCTGGAATCTTTCAAAATTCCATCTGTAACCTGCATTGTTGAGCTTATGGCAAATGTTTTTTTACTGTTTGTTTACTGCTGAGAAAGCAAACATTCATCCTTTGAAGGTAGATTTTATTTTCAGAAATAGATAATTCTTTTGAGGTCAAATTTGTAATGAACAAGTTTGTCACAATTAGGTAACCTAATTTTGATTCGAAATGCCTTGATCAGGGATCCCTGGGTGGCGCAGCGGTTTGGCGCCTGCCTTTGGCCCAGGGCGCGATCCTGGAGACCCGGGATCGAATCCCACGTCGGGCTCCCGGCGCATGGAGCCTGCTTCTCCCTCCGCCTGTGTCTCTGCCTCTCTCTTTCTCTCTGTATGACTATCATAATTAAATAAAAATTAAAAAAAAAAAAAAAAGAAATGCCTTGATCATAAAGTAGTAGAACTGTGTGTGTGCATGTCCTTTAGAAGCTGCGGAAGGGCTTCTAACAGTTGCCCAACGACAGTGGTCCCAACCAGTGTGCAATCTGCAGGCAACAACTCAATTGGCTGCATAAATTCTAGCACATCTGTTGAAGATTACCTTTATTGCTTTCTAATCCGATTTCCAACATGCTAGTTTAGTTCAAGCATCCTCAAATTTTTTTTTTGCATCCTCAAACTTGTTGGATTTAAGAGACTTTTATATTTTTAAAAAGTATTGAGGATCTCTAAAGAGCTTTTTTTTTTTTTTTTTTAAGATTTTATGTATTTATTCATGAGAGACACAGAAAAGCAGAGACACAGGCAGAGGGAGAAGCAGGCTCCCTGCGGGGAGCCGGATGTGGGACTCGATCCCGGACCACCCAAGCGTTGCATCTAAAGAGCTTTCGTAGGGATGCCTGGGTGGCTCAGTGGTTGAGCTTCTGCCTTTCTTCCGCTCAGGGCGTGATCCCACGTCCAGGGATTGAGTCCTTTGGGCTCCCTGCAGGGAGCCTGCTTCTCCCTCTGCCTATGTCTCTGCCTCTCTCATGAAGGAGGAAAAAGAAGAAAAGAAAGAAAGAAAGAAAGAAAGAAAGAAAGAAAGAAAGAAAGAAAGAAAGAAAGAAAGAGCTTTTGTAATGAGGGTTATATATCCATCAATACTTATCATACTGAAAATTAAGATGGAGACATTAATTTATTACATCATTTAAAAATATTTCTTTTGATATGTTATTTTGGTTGAAGCATATGAAAAAATCCATCACCCAGATATTTGGTTGTAAAAGGGAGAAGTGTGTTAGTAGCTTTTTCAGATAATTGTGGTTATTTTTTCATACTATTCCCAAACTCACCAATCGGTAGTTTCTTTCTCTCTTTTTAAAGATTGTATTTATTTATTTGAGAGAGACAGAGAGAGAGTATGAGTGGGGGAAGGGGCAGAGGGAGAGGGAGGAGAGAGACTCCCTACTGAGTAGGGAGCCTGATGTGGGGCTCCCTCCCAGGACCCCAAGATCATGACCTGAGCTGAAGTCAGATGCTTTACAACTGAGCCACTCAGGTGCTCCAATAATCGGTAGTTTCTCAAAGATTAATTCAGTGTGAAATATGAAACTATGTCAATGAAATTTTTGTTCCTTGGTGTGTTCCCCTATCTTATATTTTGGACTCATGCATGATTTTGTAATATTAAATTAAATGGTTTCTTTTTTTAAAGATTTTATTCATTTATTCATGAGAGACACAGAGAAAGAAGCAGAGACACAGGCAGAGGGAGAAGCAGGCTCCCTGCAGGGAGCCCAGGACCTGGGGACCATGACAGAGGCATGCACTCAACCATCCGAGCCACTCAAGCGCCCCTATATTAGTAATTTTTGTTTGAAGGCTTGAGTTTTATTATTGACAATGATATTGTCAGTTATTTTCCTCTATACTGACAGGCCCGCTTTGTTCATTTTCAAGAAAAGTTCTGCAAAATAACCATGTAAAAGTGGTAGCTCAACTCGCAATTCAAATCCTCACCCAAGCACTTTCCTTTGAGCTACAGTGAACTTCGGCACAGAGAAGTGCTTTCTGCATACTTCCCATTGTATCACACGGAATATTAAAAAGGCATGAACTCAAGAATCAATATGAAATGAAGTTAATAATTTTTACGGCCACACTAAGGAAATTCTTAACTGAAACTACCTTTTTTCTTTGTGAATCTCCTTTTTCTTTTCTCTTCCTTTCTTTTCTTTTTTCCTGCCTGGTGCTACTATCTTGATTTGTGCAAAGACACCAACAAGTTTGACTGCCACTGCTTTCACATCATCAGTGCAGCAAAGGCAAATGACATCTTAGTATTATATTATTATGACTTCTTAGTATTATAATGAAAGTAGTTTTGACCTTGACCTTGCTAATCCCCCCAAAGGGGCTCGTGCACTCCTAGGAGTCTACAGAGCATTCTTTGAGGAGGGCTGTATCAGTCTATCTGCTATAAAACCTTCCAAAACCTTCTGCAGAATTGTGGCATTATCTTCCACTATCATGTGACCACACAGCACACCTGTAGCACATTGTCAGCCTAGAGCTGGAAAATGGCTCCAAAATCACAAGAGGAAAAATAAATGGGAAGGGAGAGACTCAGTTATAGACAAGATAAGCAATTTTTGTTACGATGTGTTTGGATACAAATGCGTTAGGGTGGTGCTGATTCTAAATCTGCTTTTCTTTGCGTGGAAGGTGCTTCAAGAACAATCTCAGTGGTCACTCTGTCTTGCTGGCTTCTTCTGATTCCTAATTCTCAGAGCACACAAAAATATGAGTTTGCTTTTGAGGGAAAAGGAACAGGAGTTCGGGGAGATGTCTTATTTTGTAACCAGAATTTGCTTGTAGTGCAAATTGCTTCCTATCAGTCTGATTGGAGTTCTCACCTGTGCGCGATCCTGTCTCTCCAGGATGCTTAGTGGCTAATTAATAAATGCCTATGACAAATGGGAGAGGTAGATTTGTGAGTAAGACAATTATTATTTGTTTGGGGGAGTGGGCTTTACTTTTTAAATGAAGAGCTTAATTGTTCCTGTAAAGAATGTTGCAGCTGTAGGGACGCCTGGGGGGCTCAGCGGTGGAGCATCTGCCTTTGGCTCAGGGCATGATTCCGGGTCCTGGGATCGAGTTCCACCTCGGGCTCCCTGCGTGGAGCCTGCTTCTCCCTCTGCCTGTGTCTCTGCCTCTCTCTCTGTCTCTCATGAATAAATAAATAAAAAGAATGTTGCAGCTGTAGAGTTGTGAGTGGAACGAATGAGTTGTGTTCATGACCAAGGATAATGAATAGAGGAGCCCATCGCTTAAGCCCTTGTGAGTAACACTGAAAACCTGGGGGGAAAAGAAAACCTGGGATCCTGTGTTGGCACAGCTGGCCATAGGGGGAGAGGCGGTAATCCAGGTGGAATCTGGATGAATGGGAGACAGAAGGGGAGAGAACAGGGAAAACAAGACTTTCTGTCTTTTTGGCGTCTTCCTGGCTCTGAACCGTGCAGAGTTCTCCTGGGCAGAACCCATGGCCTCCCTGGAGATGACCTTGCGCCAACACTTCACACCGGCTCCAGGCCAGGGGGGCCAGCGACAGGCTGGAGGAGGCTGCTGACCAGCGACCAGCAGGTCTTACCTCAAGTCCGTGGAGATAGAGCACGGGGACAGACGTGGCAGGGACATCCCAGAAATGTGACCACAGCATCTCCGTATCCCTGCCCCTCAAGTGGAGGCCTGGACCCTACCAGGACCCCTGACTTGATGAATTGGAATCAAGAGGAGTTTCCAACCTGCTGTGTCAATAAGCAGGAGGGAAAATATTGTGAAATAAGAACCATCGGGGGAAGGGGGGAAGGGGGAAGAGGTAGGGAGCCAGAACAATTTTCTTCTCATGAGGGAAAGCTCATTGACTGGAGAAAACCCAACTTGAGCCAAGGGTATGGTTGAAACAAAAGCAGTGGTGCCCCCCATTTTCAAAAGCACTTTACCCTTACGGAGCATTTTCTTGTTTCCCCCTCCCACACTGGCACCTCACAACGACCAAGTCATGTCAGCAAAGGGAAAAGTGAGTGTCCCAGCTCTCAGCAAGGCTGGGGAGTTTTTCTCTAACAAGGAAATACACAGATTATAAGAGCTGCCCATATATTCGAGCCACAAGGCTGTTCCTCACCATAAAGCTCAAGGTAGAAATGAATGCCAATGTAAGCTCCTTTAGAAAAAAATTTCTTTTTGATGTCATGAAAAACAAAAAGGACCTAACCTTTCTCTCAAATGTAGAACATTCACAATGAGAACAGAAGGCGGTCTGTTTTGGATGTTTCTGATGAGATCCTTACATTTTTCTTTTCTTTTTTCTTTTCTTCAAAACAAGAATAAAGGCTTCCAGTGACTTTCACTTTGCCTTCGTCTTTACTACTCCAAGGGCATTAAGAGTTGACAGTGCACACAATTCTACTAATAAGTACTTATTGTACCAGGGTAAAATTGCCAGCATTTGGAGCTTTGTCAGCCCTCAGCTCCCATGGGCCTCCTGTTGGTACCTATAGTCAGAAGAATTGGGAAAAGACTCAACTTCCTTGAAGCCAAGCTTCCCATCTGTGAAATGTGATGATAATATCTACTTCCCAAGATGTAAGGACTATATTACGGGTGCTGTCAAACAGATAAAAGTGTATGGCGAATTGCTTGGCACAATAGTATAGAGTGGATTTATTTGGTGATGTGCTGGAGACTTATATGAGCTCACAGGAGCTCATTATCATATTTTTGGGGAATTTGCTAGCCAGTTGCTGAACCATTGGCAGCTGGAAACCAACCATGGTAAGAGTGCTCATACCATGGGAATCAGCAAACTATAAATCAGGGTTCCTCCGCAGCCAGTGGCTGAGGATTTATAAGCACACCACTACTGCTCATAATAAATAATTTTTTCTCATGGTTTTCAATTTCCTATTCAATATTGTTTTACAAAATAGGATGAACTAACATTTTTTGTTATAAATGTCTTGAAAATGGAATACAATTTCTTTCACTGTTATAAAACCTCTGTCTGGTTAAACCACCAATAAAAAATAGTGGGATCCTAGGCATCAGCAAAGTTAGTGGTCATGGTAGACACCGTTGGCTCTGACCCCAACCACTACTTTCCTTGCTCTGGCCTCTCTTCCCTTATTACAGAACGAGATTCCTTGATTTTAGGCAAGGTAGGCCCAGTGCTAATTTATAGCTCCAGACTGAGATCATCACGCTCTAGTCAGTCATGGTAATGTGATTCTCCTTCACCAATGATTGGTTTACCAGTGGGCATATAATTGAATTCTAATTTCTCAGATTAAAAAATAAAAACAACAAACAAACAAACAAAACAGACCCTGATTAGAAGAAAGCCCTTGAGTCCTTTGTCCATTCACTTTGGTATGGGGATGTGATACCATGTGACTCGAAGGCCATGGGCAAGCAGGAAAAAAGTCAACTCCCTGAAGATGTCTGAGAGGAAGAGTGGAGAGCGTCTATTTCTGTGTCAGCATCGCGGAGCCACTGATTGAACCCTGGACCTGTCCCTCACAATAACAATATGGTGTCAACCACAATTATATTTTTCCATTACTTGCAGCCAAGAGTATTCGAACCCAATGTGGGGAGAGTAATATATTATAAAAGCAGCTGTCTCTTCAAAGTCCCCAACGTTGGTATCTACTTATAAAGCCCTTCCTGGCTCTAATCTCAAAGAGCACAGGGCTCAGAGTGGGAGGGCACCCTATTATGGTAAGGAGAAGACAAGGATGGAGTGGGGAGGACTGGGGACTTCCCCTTGGATCCACCTAGATTGATTTGTTCAGTGACCATCATTGAATCAAGCATGGGTGGACATCACTTTGAGGCCCTTAAAAGGACTTGCGCGTCTTGAGATCCTGCTCACGGGGTATTCCTGTAGGCACAATATTCATTTGGATATTTTTAGAATTACTTTATCCGGAGTCATCTTAAATGCCTATCAGAAAGGAATTCTGGGAAATTCATTCACAGCCGGCACATAAATGAATGGTTTTAAGGGAGTGGTAGAGATGGGGGTGGGGCTAGAAGCTGTACCCATTACCCTTTCAAGCAAGATTTGAACAGAACATGTCATCATACATGTGAGAACATAAGAACCTGAAGAGGGTGAGGCCCTTCTAGAAAAGGAAACAGTGAGCTAGTCCAAAGTGTACTGGCCAGGTGTCAGAATCTGCTTGTGACCGCCCCCCCCCCCCAAGACTGGGGGTTCTTGCAGCCAGGTCAGTGGGTCAGTGGAGCCGAGAGGGAGACACTGCGAAGAGGTGGCTGAGCCAGGCCTAGTGCCTGGAAGCAGCCTGGACGCGGAGGCCGGGAAGCCTCTGTCTGTCCGTGGCTTCCCCATGTGTCCCCACGGCAGGGCTTTGTCCAGGCTGCTGTAGGAGCCCGGGGCACAGGACACAGGAGCATGATGGGGGATGCTGTGAAAATAGCCCTAAGTGCGCCAGCCCAGTGCCACGGCTCTGGCTCCTGCCTTTGGCTCCCCGGGCGCCAAGAAGCGCGGTGGCAACCCCTGCCCGCACCCCAAGGCCGCAAGCTTCAGGGGGCTCAGCTGCCGGCTAGTGCCGGGGGGACAATGACGGTAGTGAGAAGCCACACTGGGGCCTTCAACCCCGGGAAGTGGCAGAGAATGCTAGGAAGTCTATGAATGGCCTCCCGGGCCGCTGCGCGCTTATGAAGTCCTCCTTTCTCCTTGGGCTGCGAACTCCCAGGGAAGAGAAAGGAATCTCTGTCTGGTTTCTTTCAAAGGGGGGTTTGTAGAAAAAAAAATATTCAACATTATCCAAGGAGCAACTTACTGGCTAATTTTCAGAGCTAAATATCCCAGCTGCTCCCAAACATTTCTTTTTCATATTCGTCCAAAGGACCGGCGATGGGGTCGACATCAGATGCATTTTCCACTTACGCACGCTGGTTCTCTCTAGGGAGGTCGCCAATGCTGAGGCCTTCCCAGAAACTATTTTTAGGGAACAACTGCTCGGTGGTAAGAGTTCACCAGAATAAAATCAACTCCAGGAAGCTGGGGAGTAACTGCAAAGTGTTCTTGTTATTTGGGGCGCCGAACTCGAATCTCTTCAAGCTGTCCCAGACCCACGGAAGTCACCTGTCCCTCTGCAGAAAAGCAAGCAAGAGCGTGCCAGGGCCACTCGAGAGTCGTGGCCTTTATTCGGAGGCGGTGAGTGGAATTCTGGAAGCGATGTCTGAGGGGGGGACGCGGCAGCCACCTCCCTTCCCTCACGCCCAGGAAGCAGGCCCGAAAAAGCTGTGCGCGCACACGTGTGAGCTTAGTAAGTCTCAGTCATGCCACCATTACGTCACTCAAAATAAGACTATACATAGTTTCAGAGGCAGAGACGCACTCAAGTTACCTCGACATATGTGTGTCGGGAGCAGCGCTTCTGCTGCTGCTGGGGGGAGCCCGGGAAAAGCCAAGTGCCCTCGTGGCGGGAAGACAGGCGGCCTGCGGTTGCCGTCCAGCTGCCCACTGGAGTCTGAGCCACCGCCTCCTTATTTCTGGTCTGTCAGGGTGTTTGCTTCCTCATGGCGCGCACACTTTCTTGTCCCTTGAACGTCTCGGGTCACCGATGGATGCAGCCGTGCCTCTCGTCTCCCTCAAGGCACCACGTCAGCCCCCGCCTCAGTCACCGAGGGTTCCCTCAGTCCAGGGTCTGGCAGACGAGCTGACAGCCTTGTTCGGCCTAGTTCGTCTTCTGTCTGTTTCTGGCCGCCTGAGGACGGTTCGCCCTCGGGCCCAGCCGGCTGCGACCTGAGGAGCGTGTGGTTCAAAACCCAGCAGGGTGGGCAGTCTCCTGCTTGAGGGCAGTAGCTGAGGCGGCGGTGGGACGCTGTTCAGGGATTGGCAACAGTCCTGTTGGCGGCGGGTACCGCGGCTGGCGTGTCTGATGTGATGTGTGAGCAGGCAGCTGACGTGTCCTTACACTGAGGAATTCCTTCATTTGATCTCTCTGACAGGACTAAAGTTCCTACGTGTCTCTGTGTTGTGTCCTCAATAAGAATTCTGAGGGGAAAAAAATACCGTAGAACGTGTACCTCGGTTAAAATGTTGCCTCCTCATGGAGCCTTTCTTGACCATCTGCTCTAAAGGAACCAATAAGCCATTCGCACCCCAATGTCCTATCACTGTATTTCCTCCTTACTTCTTATCATCTGAAATTATATTGTTTTTTTTTTTTTTTAAATAATGCATTGCCTCTCTTTCCCCTGCCCCCAGGTGGTAAATTCCTCGAGGCAAGCACCTACCTGACCTTATTTACCTCTTTCTTCCCAGCACCTGGGATAGTGACTGACACAAATAAATATCGGTTAAATAAATGAATAAATAAATGGAGTGTAGAAGAGGAAAAATACCATGTAGGCTTTAGATCTCCAGCTTTAGTGTACATGAGAATCACTTGTTTCTTGTTAAAAATGCAAATTCTTTGCAGATATTCTTTTTTTTTTTATTTTTTTGTGCAGATATTCTAATTGAGTATGTCTGAGGTTGAGCCCAGGATTTGTCATTGTGAACAACCACTCAGTGGTTCTGACGTGACTGGCGCAAGGACCACATTTTGATAAACACTTCCATTGTTGAACCTGCAAGACCTTCGATTTGAAACTCCCCACCCGACTAATAAAAGGCAACCGTGAGATTATAGGGGGACAGTACTTGGAAGATCAGAGCTTCCTCCCTTGGTTACCAAGGGCTGTTATGACCTAGGCTATCAACTAGCCTGTTGCCCCCAATTACATCATGGGCTGCTTTTACCAGAAGAAAGAGAAATGGATGCTGGGCGAGTATAAACACTAGATGTCCACTCAAATATATTGGCAAGACAGTATCACCCCCAGACTCCTTTGTGTCGTGTTGAGGCATTTCATGACCGAATTCCTCATGACCCATTCAGCCATACCTGTCACAACTAACCACTCATTAATAACAGTTGACATGCTGACCTTCTGGTAGTTTCCCCTAGACCACTAGGTCCTTGATGACCTCTGGGCAGTGGTGTGTTGGCGCATGTTTATCAACTGGCTCTTTAAGGGCAAGAAGCCCTGGTGAGCAGTGCGTGCCACTTCCTGTGGTGTAAACATTCCCACCATGACCACTTTTGGACCATCAACATGACGTCACTGAATGTGGAATTGGGAAGGGAGGCACAAGGTCCTCTCTTCCAGTAGGTGGAAGCAGGCTCCAGTGCACCATTCCTCTGGATCTTCCCACATCCTGCTCACCCAGGGCCTCCTGCAAGGGGGCCTTCATGTCATTCTTCCGCAACAGGTGTAGGCCAATCCTACAGAGCTTGAACCTGTGGCCTTGCTGGAGCCACCTTGGCTGGGAGCAGGGCTCTTCCTACCTGCTTCCAAGCCCCTGGACTTCCCTGTAGGACAGGTACTCGTGGGCGTCTCCATGAGACCATGAACTCACGGCAGCCACACTTTGCAGAGTGCCTAGTCCACTGGAAGTACTTCAAAATACTCAGTGCCCGGATGCATGAATGCAGGCCTTGTGTCTCATGAACTCTCCTCCTGGGGGCAGCTGACAGCTTGAACCAGTACCAGACCACACAGAACATTTTTATTAAAGATGTAAACAAAAACAATTTTTTAATACATTAAAAATAAATAAATAAAAATGTAAACACACGTCCCGGAAATCACTTTCCAAGGATAGGGCTGGTTGCCAGCTCAGTCTCACTTCATTGAGATACTTGTGCCCAAAGGACCAGTAGTAACTCACCTCTTGCTCCTGGGTCCTATGTGTACCTTCACTGTCCGCAGGCCCCCCGGGAGGCCTTCGTTGGGAAGTGAGCACCTCCTGCAAGGACAGGAGACCTATGTGGGGGCCAAGGGCCTTGCTTGGTTTCGTGTGTCAGCCAGGCCCTCCAGAGGGGCAATAAAGCCATCAGGATGGGGTGTGTAGGCCCGGCAGAGGATGCTGGGCCATCGTGGGAGGGAGATGGGGACATGGGAGCACTCGGAAGGGAAATTTGAGATGGATTCATTCTCAGCATTTTTTCTGAGCTGGGAGGGAAGGCAGACACTTAACTGACTGAGCCACTCAGGTGCCCCAGGAAAAAGTCTTGTTAGTAAAGCCAAATATTTGAGCTATATAATTCCCCAAGTTCTTTTCTTCCCCGCAGCCGTGTCATTAACATAAGAACATATCCAGCAAACCAATAAGAACATGAATGTGCTCACGGAGGTGAGTAATGGAGCAGAGAGTGCCCTGGTGCCATCTCAGAGCCCGAGATCCACTTCAAAGAGTTCTTTCTGTGCAAGTCGCACACCAAAGACACTTTGAGGGCTGGAAGCAGTGGAGGAAGTGGTTTCCCACCCCAGCAGGTCAAAGCATCATTTAGAAGGTCTTTGGAAACTCCGATTCCCAAATTCTACTCCTAGAGCTGCTGATTCAGGAGGCCCAGAGTAGGACTAGGAATCCGTTTTCAACAAAGGTGCCTGTGACCCAGTTGGCCAGCCAGCTTGGGGGACTGACCTCCGAGGGACCTGTAATGAGTAGTCGTAGGTGGGTGCTCAGTGACTCACATCTAGAGCAGTGGTTGAAAAGGTGCAAGAATCACCCACACAGCTTACTGAAAATGCAGAGTTGACAACCAGTAGAAAGTGGCTCAAATGACAAAAACACAGACAACAGCAAATATTGGTAGAAAAAAGGGGGGAGCAGCTGGAGCTCTCGTTACATTGTTGATGGGAGGGTAAAATTACAACCAGTTTGGCATTTCTTACAAGGTTAAGTATCTGCCTGCACCGCAATCCAGCAATTCCCCTCCTAGGTATTTGCCCAAGGTAAGTAAAAGCACTTGTTCAGGGGCGCCTGGGTGGCTCAGCGGTTGAGCCTGCCTTCTATGTCCGCTCAGGTCATCATCCCGGGGTCCTGGGATCGAGCCCCGTATCCGGCTCCCAGCACGGAGCCTGCTTCTCCCCCTGCCTGTGTCTCTGCCTCTCTCTGTGTCTCTCAGGAATAAATAAATAAAATCTTAAAAGAAAAGTATATTTTCACATAAAAACGTGTGCACTAATATTCATAATAGCTAAAAACTAGAAACAACTTCAGTAGACATACCCTAAATGGCCTCAAAAGTCCACAGCCCTGTATTAATCCCTTTTCCTTGAGTCTGGGTGAAATTTGTGACTTGCTTCTAACATGGCAAAGGTGACAAGGTGCCAATAAGAAGCCAACACCCTCAGTCCTACAACTCTGTAAGAATCTCCAAAGACTCATGCAGTTTGCCTGATACCATAGTTACGGTTTTGTGAGACTGTTTTGTGAGACCGAGCACAGGGCCCAGTTGAGTAAGCCGTGACAGGACTCCTGAACCACGGGAATTGCGAGATGATCAACGTGTGTTTTGTTTTTAACTGCCATGTTTGTAGTATTTTGTTACACAGCGTGGGGATTGATACTCAACTCAAATGTCCAGGTAAATGTATAAACAAATTATAACACATCCCTGCAATGGACTATGACTTAGCAATGAAAAGGAACTAACTCCTGATGCATGTAGCAACATGGGTGAATCTCAAAAATATGTTGAGTGAAGAAGCCAGACTCAAACGAGTATGTGTAGTGCTCTCTTGAGTACATTGGAATGGGAATAGTGATTGCTTCTGGGAGAGGTAGAGTGATTAACTGGAAAAGGACTTAAGGAAACTGGGGTAATAGATTCTATTCTGGGGTAATAGAACTCTTGGCTGGGGGAGGATTTATTTGTCCAATCCCATTGAACAGTGTGCTTAAAGATAAGCATTGTTTGAAAATCATACCTCAGTTTTAGAAAATAGTAAGTACCTCTACCTCTCAGATTCTGACTCAGTGGGTTTGGGACAGTGGGATGTAGGATTCTTCGTTTTTAACGAGTATCCCCAGACAATCCTAATACATCAGTCTTTGGGCCACACTTGGAAAACACCCAGAGCAATGGGTCATTTAAGAAGGAGGGATGGAATAATCAGGGACATGTGGTTTCTTTGGATTCAATCTAGCTTTCTTCCAAGGACCTGTATTCTAGTAAGAACAACAATGTTTTCCTTCATCTGTTATTCAGCCAGTCAATGGGCATTTTCATTCATTTCAAATTAATTGAGTATTTTCCAAGTATTTGCTATTTATCTTAATCAAAGAGTTAGTAAGACACAGCTATTCTTCCAAAAGAGCTAAAAATCTAATCGAGGAAATATGCCCATATATGCACAAAACGAAGCTGTTCAATCGCAGAGCGAAGAGGACAATCACCCACTCTTTCTACATATTGAATCTAGTTTTTCTTGGTGACTTTCAAAGTATTCCCAATAGCCCTACTTCATGTCAGTGTATCTTCAAAGTTACCTTTTAATGGAATAGTTAATCATTTTAACGATCATCTGGATGTTGCTCCTACTAGGTTTCCTGTGTTTTTCAACTTTTAAGAGGTTTTTTTTTTTTTCTTATTTTATTGATTTTTTTTGTTCTTACTGGCCAAGGATCATGTGTCAGGGAGGTATCAGGAGCTCTCAGTTAAGGACAAGACCACAAATTGGTCCCGTCTGTCTTCCCCAATGTCTTGGCAAAGATCTTGGTACTGCACCATGTTCCAAAAAACAATGAAGGAAACTTCTTCCTTCGGATGCCCAGATAGACAGATGAGATTCAAGCTTTCAATTCCCAGGTGCTGCTGATTTTCATTGAGCCTCTTTCACTTGGGGAGATTTCTGTTAACTACTTAAGCATCGAATTTTAAGTATCACAATCTATAGTGTTCATGCAGATTCATACTTTTAAAAACCTTCCCAACAATTTTCTACTTCATTTTCTTCAATTCCAGGACATTCTAAATGATGCTCTTCTATTATGGACAATAGAATGGCCAATGACCAGTAAAATAATGTTTATCGGGACACTTGGGTGGCTCAGGGGTTGAGCATCTGTCTTTGTCTCAGGGTGTGACCCCAGAGGCCCCGGGATCGAGTTCCACATTGCGCTCCTTGCATGGAGCCTATTTCTCCCTCTGCCTCTGTGTGTGTGTGTGTGTGTGTCTCTCATGAATAAATAAACAAAAAAATCTTAAAAATAAATAAATAATGTTTATCTTTGGTAATAAACATGGAAAATTTCTCCTTTATAATGGAAGAGTAAGATAATCTAAATCTGCAAAGGTTTTTCAAACACATGGTTGTTACAATAAATTCCTATTTGTCTGGAATATAAATCCAGGTACCTAAATTGAAAACAATATATTTGAGAAAAGTAACCAGGGTGGGGAAAACACAAGGAATCAAAGAAGGGAAGGCTCAGAAAGGCCGTCTTCAAATATAGGATGGGTGTCTACATGGCTCCAGGAAAGAAAATTAGGGCTAATGGTGGAAGAAACACAATAACAGATCTTAGTGCAACAAATAAGGAAACTTTTCCTTACAAGGGGTGCTAATCAGAGATAAAGCAAGCTTCCTGGGAAGGCTGATTCATTTTCTATGGCTGCCATAAGAAATCATCACAAATTTAGCAGCTAAAAACAACACCCATTTATTACCTCACAGTTCTGTACATTTTGGAGAAATGTACAGTTCTGTACATTTCTGTACAATTTGTTACATACAGTTCTCTACGGTGGAGAACTATTACACGGAGCTTTATCCTTAATGCCTCTTTATTCTCACATTCCACATCTAATCCATCACAAAATCTTATTGACTCCACTAATGATACCTTCGGAATCTGACCATCTCTCACCAGCTCTACTGCCACCTCCGTGGATCATCATCTTTCTGCTTGCACACCTTCACCACCTCAGTCTCTTCTCAATGGCACATCCATAATTCTTGTAAGACATCAACTGATAATATCACTCTTCTGCTCCGAGCCCTGCATTTTTTTCTCATTTTACTCATATAATAGCCAAAGTCTTACAGTGACTGTGTGCTGTTCCCTCCCCACTTCCATCCTTTTGGATGTCATCAACTACTATTCTATAGTCCTCCCATTCCTACCTCTCAGTGCCCCCCAAAGCTCCTCACTCAACCTCTTGCCTTTATTTAAATGTACAACCCCTTGAGCCCTCTACACAGCCCTACATCCTTAGCACTCGCCACTATCTCACACATTGTTTGTGGCCAGGCCATTTCTGCCTAGCCCAGGTGTCTCCTGATGGGCAGTCTTGCCCAGAGTTCCCCAATGGGTTGGCAGAGGTGCCATCAGATCTGCATCACAATCCGAAGACCCTTGCCTCCTTTTCCTTTTATCTGTTATGGGCATTACACCCAGTAACGGTTGGCACTCCTAATTTCATCTCAGCGGCTGCTTCCCAGGGACCAAAACTAACACGAGGACTGTTAGAAGCACTTCACCTATATATTAACTCACTTAAATGCTTGGCTTTTTCCCTCTTCTAGCTTCTACTCATAGAGTTTTCAAACTTTCCTAGGATATAAGATCCCAGCAGCCTGGGAATTAACTAAGCTCCCTAAATCCTTACTCTTATCAGCAAAATTCTCCTCATTCTTAACCTTAAATCATGGCAAGATTCCCTCAGTTTTCTTTCTTTTCTTTCTTCTTTCTTTCTTTCTTTCTTTCTTTCTTTCTTTCTTTCTTTCTTCTTTCTTCTTTCCTTTTCTTTTTTTTAGAAAGAAAAGAAACCTTTGTTAGATCCTTTCATCCCTCTCTCCTTTTCTCCATCTTTTTACTGCAGTAATTTCTAAATGAGCCATCTTCCCTTTCTCCCTGTACTCTGGTGGTGCCCAGTACCTGGCAGCCTGATTTCCCGCAGCCCAGGAAGCTGCTCTCCTGCAACTCCTGCTGTAGTTGGCACTCTCAATAACTTCTTGCCCTGCAGCTCCTGCCTCTGTTTGCTAGTGACCCGCATCCCTTTGTTTTCCCCCCTCCGCCCTCATCTATTTCCTCTGGATTTTCTTTGCTTTCTCATCTTCTCCCTCAGTCTCTGATTTAGATATTCCCAAAGGCACAGTACTTGGTCCTCCTGTCCCTTCACACTCTTTTCCAGAGAACTTATTGATTCTCATGGCCTCATCTGTTTTCGCTTGCAGATAGCTCATGCCGTTGATCTGTATCACTTCAATCTCCAAACGCATCTTCAGGTAACGAACTTCTAAACACAAAGCAAGGAGGCCAATTGCTTACCTGGAAAAATGCAGTCAGTACTTATTTTCTCCATATTTTGAGACTTTTTTGAACGCTCTATAGCATCCTGAAATTTAGAAGACTTTTACATGAAAAGGTGACTGGAGGCTGAAGAAAAAATAATATCTCTCATGATGTTGATCTCACATATTACTTGATTCCATTTGTAGGAAACGTCCAAAATAGGCAACGCCATGGAGTCAGAAAACAAATTAGTGATTAGTGAGCTGGGACTTTGGAAATAAGAGGGCTCTGCTAGAGACTGGGGCAAGGAAGATGGGGGTGACTGCTAATGGGCATGGTATTTCCTTTTGGGATGATAAAAAATGTCTTGGCACGAGGTAGAGGTGGTGGTTGTACGGTCTTGTAGATAACTAAAAACCACTGAATTGTATCCTTTAAAATGGTGAATTTTATGATATATGGATTATATCCCAATTAAAAAATGAAAGAAAAGGAAGTGCCTAATAAACATGGGAATAGAGAATGAAAGTCACAACAATCTTGAATATGTGAATTAAAACAACAGTCAGGATTCATTTTCCCATAATTGGCAAAGACTTATTTTTTTTTTAAGATTTTATTTATTTATTCATGAGAGACAGAGAGAGAGAGGCAGAGACACAGGAGAGGGAGAAGCAGGCTCCATACAGGGAGCCTGATGCGGGAATCCATCCCGGGACTCCAGGATCACGCCCTGGCCCTAAGGCAGCTGCTAAACTGCTGAGGCACCCAGGGATCCCCAAAGACTTAAAAATCTACTACACACAGGGTGTTTCATGATCATAGAGAAACTCTTATGTCCTGATGGAGGAAGAGTAATCTGGCATATTGTGTTCATACCCTGAATAAATAACCTCCCTTCTAAGAAGTTACCCTATGCTTATATCTGCACATAGGTATGCATAAGAACAGATACTTAAAGGTGTTAGCTGTGGCATTGTTAAGAACAAACAAACCCCATTTTATAGCCATACAATAAAATCTTAAGCTATTGCTAGAATAGGGTAGGTTTATATGGAAAGATACCTACAATATATTATAAAGTTAAAAAAGTTATCACAAATATATATATATAAAATATAGATTGATCCCATTTTTTTGTCCAAAACATACATATGTAAGCACATCAATTTGTAAAATAAAGACTAGAGAAACATACACTGAAATGTTAGTAATAGTTGCTGGGCTTGGGGTAAGATGAAATTTGGAGGAAATTTTACTTCCTATCATTATGATTTAAATTTGTAAAAATGAATATATTTGGATCTCCTACAATCAGAAAAATTGATCACTATTTATAAAAATCAGTGAATATCTCAAAAGCCCACAACATAATATGTGTACATTATGGCATATTTTAAAGGTACTTTAAAGAGACCATTTTATTTATTTATGACGTCGAAAGATCTTTTTTTTACATTGAATTAGCCAACATAAAGCACATCATTAGTTTCAGATGTGGAGTCAGCAATTCATCAGCTGCATATAACACCCAGTGCTCCTCACATCACGAGCCCTCCTTAATGCCCATCACCCAGTTACCCCAACCCCCACCTCTCCAGCGACCCTCAGTTGGTTTCCCAGAGTTAAGAGTTTCTCAAAGTTTGTCTCCCTCTCTGATTTCTTCCCATTCAGTTTTTCCTCCCTTCTCCTGTGATCCTCTGCACTGTTTTTAAAGAGACCATTTTAGAGAAGAAAATACAATTTCTTAGAATCTGAAATTTAGGATATCCTAGAGTACTTTTTTTTGGGGGGGGGGGGTAATTGCTTTATATGTCCTTATCATCAGTTTTTTTTTTTCTCTCCCATACAGTTACTAAGAGTTTTTATCTTTTCCTTCCTAAAGAGAAAAGAGATGGGGCTTTGGAAGTTAAGAGGCTTCTGATGTGGACCATAATCCTGCCACACAGAGGATAGCTATGCCCACGAGGAATGATTAATGGCTAACATTACCACGATTATCAATAACTTCGTGGCTAACAAAGAACTTCTGCACATCTGATCTCATTGAACTGGGGGCCTGATGCTGTTCCGTGCACCTTAAGAGCAGGTTATTTCATTAGCCACTGCGTCCCCAGGATCTAGCTCAGGCAAGGTGCACAATAGGTGTTTTCAACTGAACTGAAGCTGCAGAGGGAAAGAGGCACAAGGATTCCAATTACCCACTGGCATTAGGGGAAAAACAGGAAGTGAGGGGGAGAAGGTTGAAAACAGGAATAACACTTTTAATAGGATTTCAAGCTTCTGTCTCCCACCTCCCTCATTCCACCTTTGAAATCTAGATAGGAAGGCAAGGCAGGAAGGCCAGAGGAGAGTGACAGGAGGCAAATGGACAATGGGACGTGACAAAGGCAAGCTTCACCTAATCCTTGTTTTCCAGAGCCAGTCAGGAGCCCTGAACTGCAAGGTAAAGAGTGTGAAGCTCCCCTCGATTAGATACAAGTACCAGGCGCTGGATCTTTTGTCCTCCAATCACAGGGAACCATTTTGCGTTTTTTTGTTTGTTTGTTTGTTGATTTGTTTGTTTTTAAAGCCCACATCTGGTCTATCCTCAGCATTTAGCTAAGTTACACTGGGAGGTCGCATTTGGTGTTGTCACAATCTTCATACCCCACAGTTAGTGACAAGCATGGCTCTAATGCAAGTGGCCCTTTGAACCCACCAAACTGGAGGTTTGGGGCTGTGGCTTACAGGAGCTTTAAATTCTCTCTCTGCTCTCAATTCTGCTCGGTTCAAATGAAATTCATGCTTTCTACATCGGGAAAGACAGGAACCATCTGAAATTTTTTGAAACACCTGGTGCCAGGCAGGTTGAGGCAGGTGATCCCATCATGCTACCCTTGACAGGTTTGTGATAACATCTTTTTTTTGGTCTTTATGTTATTTACTGGCAAATTCCAAGAAACGTCAGTGCTGATGAATGCAAAACTGCCACCATAACTGTGCTATCAGTACCCCCTAGAGCACAGATTTTGATTGATCTAGAGCTGAGTTTTTCAGATTAGAGATGGTGTGACCCATCGGTGAGTTGAAAAAACAATTCAGTGGGAAATTTTTGCAGCACTGTTACATCGTGTGTGTGTGTGTGTGTGTGTGTGTGTGTGTGCATACAAATGGTTTTAGACATATAAACAGTTCAGTGGATTGTGGCAGCATTTAAAACTAAAACCAAAAAAAAAAAAAAAGTAATAAAACCAAGTGGGATAAAATGAAAAAAATCAGCTTATAGTTTATAGAAAACATAAGGAACTGAAACTTAAGTTTCAATCACATTGTGTATGTAGGCTTATGGATGGTGTAGGTTATAATATAATATTAAGTGCCTTTCTTACAGTTATGGTCAAAAGAGGTTGAAAGCTGTTGATCTAGTTCAGAAGTTGGCAAACTATGGTTCCCAGGCCAAATCTGACTCACTGCCTATTGTTCCTATAGACTGCAAGCTAAGCATGGCTTTTACATTTTTAAATGTTTGGGGAAAAAATCAGAAGAATATTTCCTGACATGCAAAAATCGTGAGAAATTCAGATTTCAGTGTCCATAAAGGATTATTGGAACAAAGCCCAATCTGTTTATGTATTTTTTAAATTTTTATTTTATGTATTTATTTATTTATTTATTTTTCCAATCTGTTTATGTATTGTCTGTGGTTGCTTTTGCAAGAGTTGAGCAGTTGCAACAGACATTTTATGGTCCATAAAACCTAAAATATTTACTATCTTTTTTTTAATATTTTATTTATTTATTCATGAGAGACAGAGAAAGAGAGGGAGGGAGAGAGAGAGAGAGAGAGAGAGGCAGAGACACAGGCAGAGGGAGAAGCAGGCTCCATACAGGGAGCCCAACGTGGGACTCGATCCCCAGTCTCCAGGATCACGTCCTGGGCTGAAGGCGGCGCTAAACCGCTGAGCCACCCGGGCTGCCCAAATATTTACTATCTTTATGGAAAAAAGGTTATTGACCCCAATTCAGAAGAGTCATTTTTATGATGCATTTCTTTCAAGTCTGTATATCTGTTCAATTTAGTTTATAGAAGAAATCGGAAAACTACCTGGCAGGATTGGAGTATGGTAATTTGGGAGTTGTAGTGGACACTGTGCTGCTCCCCACTTCCCCTGGGATCCCCTGTCCTGTTTTGTGTGTCCCCCTTCTGCTATCTGTGCATTCCAACAGCCGGCACCTGCAGCATTCCGCAGAGGCCTCCCTAGTGCCCCGGCACGGTTTTGCCTACCTGTGCAGGAGCTGGTGCCCAGGCATTTCAGATCTTCAAAGCAGGCCGTTGGCCAAAATGCAAGGGCATGAAATTCTAATGATCTTGCCTCAAGTCATGAGGACAAAACTGTGAGGGGTCATACCATTCCACAGGTGGCCTGTGGGATCAGGCCAAAGTTCTCCTCCAGACTTCACCAGAATCACACCCTTGCTTGCTTTCTCACCCTTCTCTGTCCTACTTAGCCCTCATTCCCTTCCAGGTTTCCTGGTCTTAACACTGGGGTCTTATGAACCCCAGTCTCGGAGTCATCTTCTGGGGATCCCAGACTCAGGGAGGAAGTAGGGGGAGAAGTTCATGAAAGGCAACTATTTGACTAAACTCTGGCTCAGTGGGTGTCACCAACCTCTCATTGACTGTGGACTCTTTGCACACTGTTGGTGTTTTCAGAAAAGGGGGCGGAAGGTGGTTTCCTCATTGAAGATGAATTTGTAACGTGAAAGAGCTCCGGGATAAGGCAAGAGAATTAGATTCCATTTCCAACTGATCCACTGAGCAAACAGGAATCTCTATAAGACTCATTCCCCTGACTGGAAAAAGAGTTAGACTAGCCAATTTTTTAAGGTTTCTCTAACATTCAGGGTCTCCTTGTGAAGCGGGCAGTTAAAACGATCGTCTTGATGCTGACTAATACTGATCGGGCCATCCAACCCACAAGCTGGGCTGGGCTCCAAAATTCAGACTTCAGCATATTCCCCATGCAGTGGAGGTGTTAGACCTGTCATCGCCATGTGGGTACCCTCAGTGCAGAGAGCCCCCCTGGGGGCCCAGGGCTCCCCCTCGCACAACCTAGACTTGGGCAGCCAGTCAGCAGCACTCAAGACTTTGCTTTCCTAACATGGATCCACTAGGTGTAGTTTTCAGTCTTAAAACTATGAACTCTCAAAATAAAAGAAAATAAAACTATGAACTCCCTCCCATCTCCTCAATCCCAGCCTGGGCTCTGCTGTACTGGGCTTCCTACTTGGCATCAAATCTTTGGTCTGTTATTCTTTTGTGCTTTGGTTATGCTCCATAGCTGGCCATTTTTGCATCAGCCCTATCAGGGTACCAAAGCTCCTACCTGTGAGACAAGAGCATCTCTAGCAGACACCAAGTGGGAGGGAAAACCTTGAAAAGGAAACAGGGAGCCTAGGGTGGGGTGCCAAGAAGGTAGATGATTGTAAGATGGCACCACTTCATTTTTATCTCGCTCATTATAAGAACTTTAGACAACACAGAAGAATATAAAGTATTTCTTCAATCAGGTTTGCAGACCCCTAGGAGTTTGGGGCGTATTGTCTGAGGCCTGTGAGTTCTTTACAAAAAATTATTTATAATTGTATCTGTTCATTTGGATAGTCATCCTAGTGATTAAATATGAAAACACCATCATCCAGATTCTAGAAGATGACTGCATGCCGCTTAAAGCTAGATCTCAATTTTATCATCTTTGTTTTCATTTGTGATTATGATCTTCAAGGAGCCAAGTGATAAGGTGACAGCATATTATCTTTTTAATTTTTTCCACAATGGAATCACCTTTATCATTTACTTTTAAGCTTAGGTAACTAGTCATAATCATTTAAAAACAGTCCAATAACACATGAAAGGAGAAAAACATTTTACTTTTTTTTTTAGTAAAAGTCACTCAAAATCCTACCACTCATTTCATAAACATTTTGACCTTCCTTTCCTGATTTTTAAACTTTCATGAGTTAGAAAATACGTCTTACTGCCATAAGGTTGGCAGATCCCAACTTCAAAATAGTAACTGTCCCCTTTATGTTGAATTCTTTTCAACTTATCAAGACAAAACTTCACTTTGGCTGTGATAATTTGCACTTGAGTGGCATTTTCATATACAAAGACTTAAGTTTTTAAGACTATTTAATAAATTGAGAATTCAAGTTGATATCCTGAAAATTAACATAAGTAAAATAGTAATGTACTACTTTTTTAGAAAAAGATTTTATTTATTTATTCATGAGAGACACACAGAGAGAGGCAGAGACACAGGCAGAGGGAGAAGCAGGCTCCATGCAGGGAGCTGGATGCGGGACTTGATCCCAGGATCCTGGGGTCACGACCTGAGCCAAAAGTAGAGGCTCAACCACTGAACTACCCGAGTAACCCAGTAATGTACTACATTTTAAAAAAGTTTTTAATTAAGTTCCATTTAGTTGAGGTGCCTGGGTGGCTCAGTTAGTTAAGAGTCTGAATCCTGATTTCAGGTCAGGTCATGATCTCAGGGTTGTGATCTCAGAGTCATGGGATCAAGCCCTGCTTGGGGCTCTGTGCTCAGCATGGAGTCTGCTTGAGGTTCTCTCCCTCTGCCCCTCCCCCCACTCGCATGCTCTCCCCCCCCCCTCTAAAATAAATAAACAAATCTTTAAAAAAAAAACTCCAGTTGATTAACGTATAACATAATATTAGGTCAGTTTGCAATATAGTTCCCTATATCTCCCAGTGCTCCTCACAACAAATGCAGTCCTAGACTCCCATCACCTATGTCACCCAAAATGAGTAATGTACTTTAATTAATGGAGAATAATGAGAAAAGGCCAGAAGCAGACTTACCATGAAGATGGCATATTTGAACTAGCTGAAAGCCATAGGACATTATGCTGGTAGTCATTTCAACATTTCACTTGTAGACCAATGGCAGCACAGACAAGAAATCTTGAATTGTGGTTGTTTTCTAAATAATATAAATGTCTTATTTCCAGTTTTTATCATTTCCTTTCTAAACTTTGTGAACTCTATGTTGAAACTGCATTAAAAAAATCTATAAAAAATAGAGCAGATTCAGATATTATCTTCTTGTTCCCTCAAATATTTGATGCTCTTTTTTTTAAAAAAAGATTTTATGGGCAGCCCCAGTGGCTCAGCGGTTTAGTGCCGCCTGCAGCCCGGGGTGTGATCCTGGAGACCCGGGATCAAGTCCCACGTTGGGCTCTCTGCATGGAGCCTGCTTTTGCCTCTCTCTCTCTCACTCTCTCTTTGTCTCTCATGAATAAATAAATAAAATCTTTAAAAAAATGAATAAAATTTAAAGAAAGATTTTATTTATTTATTCATGAGAGATACACAGAGAGAGGCAGAGACACAGGCAGAGGGAGAAGCAGACTCCATGCAGGAGAACTCGATCCTAGGACCTGGGATCATCGCCTGGGCCAAAGGCAGATGCTCAACCACTGAGCCACCCAGGTACCCTGATGCTTTTTTAAAAGTTACAATAATAACCTTATTTTTAAGGAAACAAAATCAGTTAAGAGTTGTCAAGTGTTGACAAGAAATAACAAATGTTAGTGAGGATGTAGAGAGAAAAAGAACCTGGGTACACTGTTGGTAGGAATGCAAAATACTGAGATCACTATGGAAAATAGTACAGAGTTTCCTCAAAATATTAAGCAGAGAAATACCATATGGGGGTACCTGGGGGACTCAGTCAGTTAGGTGTATGACTCCTGATTTCAGCTCAGGTCATGATCTCAGGGTTGTGAGATTGAGCCCAGTGTCAGGCCCTGCACTGGGCATGGGGCCTTCCTAAGATTCACTCCCTTTCCCTCTACCCCAGCCAGACTGTATGCTCTCTCGCTCTCAAAAAAAGAAAAAGAAGGGCACCTGGGTGGCTCAGTGGTTGTGCATCTACCTTTGGCTCAGGTCATGATCCCGAGGTCCTGGGATTGAGTCCTGCACCAGGCTTCTTTCAGGAAGCCTGCTTCTCCCTCTGCCTCTGTCTCTGCCTCTGTCTGTGTCTCTCATGAATAAATAAAATATTTTAAAAAGAAAGAAAGAAAGGAAGAGAGAAAGTAAGAAAGACCAGCCATGTGACCCAGTAATTCCATAACTGGTTATTTACTCAAACAAAATGAAAACACTATGTTTATTGCAGCATTATTCAAAATAGGCAAGATATGGAAGCAGCCCAGTTGTCTATCAATAGATGAATGGATAGAGAAGATGTGGTATATATATATACACAATGGAATATTACTTAGTCATAAGAAAGAATAAAATCTTGCCATTTGCAACACCGTGGATGGACCTAGAGGGTGTTATGCTAAGTGAAATAAATCAGAGAAAGACAAACTTTACTCATATGTGAAATATAAGGAATAAAAAAATGAACAAAGAAAAAAAGAAGCAAATTAGAAAACAGACTTTTAAAGATCAAACTGGTAGTTGCCAGAGGGGAGGTGGGTCAGGGGTGGGTGAAATAGATAAAAGGGATTAAGAGGTACAAACCACCAATTACACGATAAGTAAATAGTGGAGATTAAAAAGTACAGCATAGGGAATATAGTAAAAAGATTATAATAATGCTGTTTGGTAACAAATGGTGACTACACTTATTGTAGTGGACACTGAGTAATACATAGAATTGTTGAGTCACCACCATGTTGTACATCTGAAACTAATACAACACTACATATTAATTATACTTCAATAGAAAGTTTTACAAAGAAAAAATAGTTACCAACTGTCATATTATTAAAAATTGATCCATAGCTTTGGTAAAATGTGGTCTGATGATCTTGAATTTCAAACACAGATGTGAAATTTTTTGTATTTTTATAACATAATAGCAATACACAGAGTATTATCAAAGTCAAATGCCAAAAGACTTAATATACACTTGTACCTGAGGTACATCTTTTTACAAATATATTTCATCAGAGATCTCATATCAGCATAACATCACCCATCAGTTTGTGTTTTAATTTCATAGATTTTTTTTGGCATTTAATTTATAAATTGCCTTTGGGTTTATATTTCTACTAATGCAATAAGGTTCTGAGATCCCCTAGTTGATGATAAAAGCCCAAAAAATACACTGACTTCCATACATCTACACATTTTAAGTAAAATTTATGATTAAAAATTTTAAGCTAATAATGAATACCCAAAGAACATTTCCCTTTAAGTGATCCATATGTTACTCAAATTTGAGAAATCCTGGTATAAGGGTAAAACAATGTTTTTCTGCTCCTGTTGCAGGCATATATCTGTATACACATACACATAAACATACATATATGAGTATATGTATATACATATTGGGTAGTATTCTCATGTAGACAGGAGCCCCAAATAATTGTAGACTTCCAAATATATTTTGCTCTGAGCACTCTTTTTTGAAAGAAACAAAATCATGGGATCCCTGGGTGGCGCAGCGGTTCGGCGCCTGCCTTTGGCCCAGGGCGCGATCCTGGAGACCCGGGATCGAATCCCACATCGGGCTCCCGGTGCATGGAGCCTGCTTCTCCCTCTGCCTGTGTCTCTGCCTCTCTCTCTCTCTCTGTGACTATCATAAATAAATAATAATAACAAAAAAAAAATTAAAAAAAAAAGAAACAAAATCATATGTGTGTGTGTGTATATATATATATATATGTAGCATATTATATATATTATATACATGTATACGTATGTATATGTATATATGTGTGTGTGTGTGTGTGTATATATTTATATGGTCTTTTATGTCAATGAAATCCTCCCATATATGTTATTCTAAAAATCGAATTTTTAAAAAAGATTTATCCATTTATTGGAGCGAGAGAGAGAGTGAGAGTGAGTGAGGGGAGGGGCAGAGGGAGAGACTCTCAGCAGCCTCCCAGCTGAGCCTGGAGCCTGACACGGGGCCCAGTTCCACGACCCATGAGATCATGACCTGAGCCAAAATGAAGAGTCAGATGCTCAACTAACTGAGCCACCCACATACCCCTGTAACTTGAATTTTTACTTGATGTCACAGACCTCATTCTTTTTGTTGTTGTTGTTAAGATTTTATTTATTTATTTGACGAGAGAGCACAAGCAGGGGGAGTGGGAGAGGGAGAAGCAGGCTCCCCGCTGAGCAGGGAGTCTGATGCAGGGCTCAATCCCAAGACCCTGGGATAATAACCTGAGCTGAAGACACTTAACCTACTGAGCCACCTAGACACCCTAAACCTCATTCTTTATAATGAGTATAAAGTATTCTATTATATAACTGGTTAGCGAGTCCCTCATTAGGATATTCTTGTTTCCAGATTTCAAACACTCCTAAGCAATGTGGTGATGAACATCATTGTGCATTTTGTAAACGTGTGTAGAATAATTTTATAGACGTGAACTTGCTGAGTCAAAGTGAATGCATGTTTAAATTTTTGATAGATATTGTCCAATCTATCCAATTGTCCAACTTTACACAAAAGTTTATTTATTTTTTAAAGATTTTATTTATTTATTCATAAGAGACAGAGAGAGAGAGGCAGAGACACAGGCAGAGGGAGAAGCAGGCTCCATGCAGGGAGCCCGACGTGGGACTCGATCTGGGATCACACCCTAAACCAAAGGTATATGCTCAACTGCTGAACCACCCAGGTGTCCCTCCAAAAAGTTTGTATCAACTTTCTATCCCGCCCACAGGGAATGACGTTTGGCCACACTTTCATCAACATAGAGTGTCACAGAACTTTTAAATCTTTGGAAAACTGATGGTTAAGAAGAATTGTGAGTAAACTGAGTCAATGGTATTTTGTGTTTCAAATGTATATAGATGCTGCTGTGATTGTTCAGATGCAAAATCATTTGAAAGTGTTGTTGCATTAAATTATCATTGTGCGTTTTCTCAGTGACAGCTACCCAAACAGTGGTGTCATGCAGAAGTTTATGATTTTGTTTCTTTAATAGAGAGTGCTCAGAGTAAACTATGTTTGGAAGCCTGAAATTATTTGGGGCTCTTGTCTACGTGAGAACACTCCCCAGTATAATGCAGAGAATATGGTAGACCAGGGCCCGGGATGCGGCAACCCTGGCAGCTGTTGTTACCCTTTGTACTGACACAAATACCACCCAGCTGCCCCTAGGTTCAGAGAGGGGCCAAGGAATGACAAAGTTCTTTAATAGAAGCTTTTTACAAATTAATTAATTGATTGATTAATTTTTAAAGATTTTATTTATTCCTGAGAGACACAGAGAGAGGCAGAGACTCAGGCAGAGGGAGAAGCAGGCTCCCTGCGGGGAGCCTGATGTGGGACTCAATCCCGGGACCCCAGGATCACACCCTGGGCCGAAGGTTCAACTGCTGAGCCACCCAGGTGTCCTCCCAAATTAATTTATTTAAATTTTAGTTAGTTAACAGTGCAATATTGGTTTCTGGACTATAAAAGATTTTCTTAAGTGAGGAAGAAAGATATCCTTTGTCTTTTTTGTTTTCCAAAAAGTCTTAATGTCCACTATTGCGGAGTCACCGTAACTAGACCAGACTTTAAAAAACGCAGCCCAGCCCACGTGCCCACCTGCGGTTCTTTGACGGCAGCGATGAGCCCGCTCCATCCTTGTGTCCGCCAGTGCCAGAAATCCTGGCAGGAGAACGGACGGTGAGTGAGTGGATATTGGGATGGGCATCGCTGTCCGTTCTGTAAACCTGGGCAGGCGACGTGCTTCCTCACACCTTCATCATTCTCACTCCTAATTGGACTTCAGCTTTTAGAGAAATAGTTTTAGAAACTCCTCGTAATAGGTGCTTTTGACTTAGGCTTGTTACTGAAACTGGTGACAAGATATTTAAAAAGCCAACCACAAATTCTCTCTGAAAACACAACTGACCTCTTAAACGTGAAGCTTCCTATTGCAAGCGCAGAGCATAACCTCGTATCCTGGTTCAGGGGACACTATTCCAAAAAGAAGGTTTACAACTCTGTAGTGTTGTGGAGACTGGGTTAACCACTGTTACCAATTCTACGAGTTAGCTTCCTTCAGAGAAGCAAGCGACTCTGTCACTAAGTCAACCCATCATATCAAACATCAGATTTCTGCCTACCGTAAAAACTCCACAATTGAGTGGACAAAAAATAGAAGGCAAATCCAACAATGGCCAATAAGAGAAGTCCTTCTGAAGTATTGTCTGAATTCTCTTGCTTTTTTATGTCCTTCAAAAATTTTAAAAAATTGAAATATAATTCACATACCTGGAAGTTCGCCCTTTCATGTGTACAATTCAGTAGTTTCCAGTATATCCACCCATAACCACCATCTAATCCCAATATATTTTCATCACCCCCCAAAACATCCCCATCCTCCAGTCCCTAGCAACCACTAATCTATCTCAATCTTCTTTTCCTTACCTCTAGTTGATAGTGCCTCAACCTGGGGGAGGCAGTGGCCTTTAGCATCACAGGCCTTGGGAGAGTTGTTTCCCAAGATGCCTTTCTCTTTCTCCCACCCTCAGTAAATGCCATTGACCAAGCACAGACATCCCAGGGAATTCTCCATAGGGCAATTATTATTTGTCATCCATATATAATAAAAAGTGTGTGTGTCTCCCTCTCTGTGTATGTATGTGTGGTGTGGTGTGGTGACTGGGGAAAGAGTAAGTGCTGATGAGCACATGCATTATTGCCTTTGCTGCAGTAGAGTATTGATCGTCATGGAAGGCTAGAGATCATATTCTCTCCAAGAGATAAAATAGCAAGGCAATTTCTTTCAGAGTTAAACAAAGACATTTGCCATCATAGAGTCCAAGACTGGGACTTAAATTTGTTAACATAATACAAAACTCTTAACTTGCTGACAATTTGTGTCTGGAAATGGAACAAGATGGCTGAGGAAAGAACTACATAGGAAGGCGTGAGAAGAAAAGCAGCCTCAAAATCCAGGAGTTGATGTGGCACTCACAGCTAGGTCTTGTTCTTATGTTGAACATAAGCAATTTTGCAGAACCCTAACAGCAGGCAAGGCCATTCTCTGCCCATGATGGATCAAGCCAAAGACCAGAATACTATGTGATTATGTCTGAGCATGGACTAAACAGGAATGCTGCCCAGACCACCAAGATGGCCAAACACCCTCCTACCCTGGCTCATAGGAGTGAGTGCTGCTTCCTTACCAATCCCAGTTATAGCTCACCTCCATTTCTCTCACCTTCTAGGTAAGACTTATTAAAATGTCAAATCACAGAATTACTTTGCCTTCCTGACAGCATCCAATTCAGAGCAAGGCTCCACTTTTTCAACCCTCCTCAAAATCATATAAGGTAAGCCAAATCTTATTGTAAGTCTGTTCCAATATCTTTTGGTGAGATGCTGCCCGCAGTTCTCCCTCACTGAGATGAGTAACAGAACCAACCTGTTCATTTACAGATGTATTCTTGTTGGTCTTTGGCTGAAGAACATTGACAGGGAGAATAGACTAAGGGTAATTTCAGGGGACTGTACCAGGGCTCCTGCCCCAAACTATTTCACTTACTTTACCTGCCACAGGTAATACCTGAAATTCCACCATGAGAATGTTATTCCTTTAGGTCAACACTTTAATGACTATTAAAGCAGAAATGCTCTTAGAAGAGGGAATAACCAATAAAACACTCATTCATAGAGGTTTGACCTTGAGGAATCCACTTCCATATTTCATTTATTCTTTGAATTTCCTCACATTTTAGCCCTTTGAAATTAGGACATATCCTATGATTCATGACATCCTAAATTCTCTGTAACATGGTGATAATTCTTTAGTTTCGTCAGTTGTGAGTTCTAGTAGTAGGTTAAATACTATTTCCCAAACCACAGTTATTTACATAAAAATCACAACTTCTGCTACATTTGCTTCAGTAATGATATTCATATCATATTTGTCTTTACAGCAACTCACTTAGAAAATTTAAGTAAATGTACCTTTCTCCTCATAATAGTATCTGTGAAATCGTGGGCAAAATACACTAGTTATAACTTTCCTTAAAACATATAAAAATATACACAACTATAAAAAATATATAAAATGGTTGTCCATGTTCCATATCTAATCTCATCTCACTTATTGCCCGGTGGTAGCTGTGCTATGCTTGGACTACCCTGAACTAGCTGATTCCCTAGGTGTCTCCCTGGCTTTTTTGTTTTGTAGTTTCCAGGCTTCTAAGAGGGACACAATCTATCCCCTAGAGCTTATAATCTAAAGGTCAGGACTGACACGAACAAATAAAAGATAAACATACAATCATACATAATTTTAAATATAAAAATAGGTCCTATTAACTATTTATATGGCTTTTAAATAAGGATAATTATGTTGGAGTCCTTGGAGCATTATACTGGCAAAAAGCATCAGATCTCTTGGTACCTGGAAACAGACCTGACAGATTTCAGATTTGATCTTTGTTTCAAATATTTTGGGGGAGGATTTTGTTTGGAAAATAAAGAAAATGGATTCGAGAGTAGTTTGGGAAAGGCTCTTAAAGGAGAAAAGATTTTAGAAATTATATAAACTCTTTCTTTGCTTACCACCAGCCAGAGGTCCTCTAAGCCCTTCCGACTCCAAGAATGTTTGGCGGACATCGGCATGGCCTGGGAAGCTTCTTGGAAATACAAGTTCTTGGGTGTTAACCACAGTCCTGCTAAACTGAAATCTGCATTTTCCCTGAAGATTTATATGCCCAGTAAGTTTGAGAAGCCCTGCTCTAAACCACTTAAGCCTACCTTAGCCAGTGCTTACCTGAAAATGGTCCTTCAGTGACATATCCCAAGCCAGGTAGCCAGGAGACCAGATGACATACATTACATTCATATGTTTCCCTTCTACCATCTTTGACGGACCACATTACACAGTAGGCTTAGAAAGTGAACATTTATTTTATTCAGGGGGAAAAATAAATATCAGTTAAACTAACATCAAAACCCCAAGCCATAACTTGTGGTCCTTCAGCTGATGGAAGCTAAGAATAAGATTAAAATCACCCTCATTGGGGATCCCTGGGTGGCTCAGCGGTTTAGCACCTGCCTTTGACCCAGGGCGTGATCCTGGAGTCCCTGGATCGAGTCCCTGGATCGAGTCCCTGGATCGAGTCCCTGGATCGAGTCCCACCTCGGGCTCCCAGCATGGAGCCTGCTCCTCCCTCTGCCTGTGTCTCTGCCTCTCTCTCTCTGTCTATCATAAATAAATACATTTTTAAAAAATCACCCTCATCTACTTCCTTCTTCCAACCACCTCGGCCATTTCCCTCCCCTGCACTTGCTGGCCCAGAACCTATCTGTCCTCCATTGCAGACTTGCAAGCTTCGACAAAGATCCATATGAAGGAAAATAATTGTGGATGAATTTATTCACATGGAAAAGAAAATGTCATTTTTCACTTGGGGCAGTCCTAAGCATTTCTATGAAAAAAACATCTTCCCTGGAAAGTATTACCCCAGAAGATTCCTTCACTGATCACAGGATCCCAATTCCTTCCTTCATTTGTTTAGACAATACGCAACACGTATTTATTGAGTGAATGAATGAAATCATTTCCCCTCATGGACAATGGCTTAGAAGGCCATTCCCCTCTTCGTCTCTCTGGTAACTGGATTTTTGCCAAAGGCCATGTGATAGCATGTTTTCTGTCATCCCATCAACAGAATAAAATCAAAAGCATTTTAGGTGTGCCTGGTGGCTCAGTCTGTTAAGCGTCTGCCTTTGGCTCAGGTTGTGATCCCAGGGTCCTGGGATGGAGCCCTGCATCAAGCTCCCTGCTCAGCCAGGAATTTGCTTCTCCCTCTCCCTCTGCACCTGTACCCCTGCCAACTTGTCCTCTTTCTCTCAAGTAAATAAATAAAATATTTTTTTATAAAAGCATTTTAAAAATGTTTAGTGACTAAGCAGAAATTGTTTATTTAGAAGGTCGAATGAAATGAGGCAATCAGAAAACAAATAGCCGGTGGCCACACAAATTCTTTTTAAGTGAGCTGCACTCTAATATTTAGATATAAGAGAAAACTGCTTTATTTTTAGTGTATTCATGTTCCTTATTGCTAGGTTTCCTTTCTGAACCCAAAATATACCAGGCTCTAGTACTGTCAATGTTATATTTGTGCACCATACTTTATCAGCATATTCAAAAGTTTTCCCAATGAGCCTCTGTGTTCTGTCAGAGGTAATAAAATATTTTTCTCTGAATATTATCTCATGTAATTGTATATGATCATGAACCTTGATATAGCATATGAATAAGAGGACAATCCTTTATATGAGCTTAAAGGACCCTCAATACGGATATTTTGGCAAGCACATTTCAAACCCTAAATACTACTTTATAGTTTTTCTCCAGGTACTTTCTAGCAAGAAGAAAGAGTGAAAAGGAGTAGCCAATTACTGTGTCCCCATTCTGTGCCAGGCACTCTGTGGGGAGCCTGGTAAGAAACAAGGGTGAACAAAATATTAGAATGAAAGAAATTGTTGGTGGTCTACTATGTGCCAGGTATTGTTTCAGGCTTGAAGTGCCGAAGCAGAAATTCTAATGTAATGGTTTTCAGTGCTATCTGTGTAGTAGAATTACCTGGAGTCTTAAAAAAAAAAAAAAATGATGTCTGGACCCCATTCCCGGAAATTCTGATGCAATTTGTTGAAGTGGGGCTGAGTATCTCAAGGTTTTTTTTTTTTTTGAAACTTCCTAGTTGATATGCCTGTGGGCCGAGGCTGAGAACCTCTGCTTTGAAACACATGTATTGTAATATTATGTTAATATCATCTGTATGTAAATCAGAGTGGTAAATTCATTGAGATTTCAGTGTAAATAATAGATAAAATATTTATTTATTTATTTATTTATTTATTTATTTATTTTAGATTTTATTTATTTATTCATGAGAGACACAGACAGAGAGGGACAGAGACAGGCAGAGGGAGAAGCAGGCTCCATGCAGAGAGCCTGATGTGGGACTCGATCTCGGGACTCCAGGATCACACCTGGGCCAAAGGCAGGGACTCAACCGCTGAGCCACCCAGATGTCCCTAGATACAACATTAAAAAAAAAATGATTCTTGGGAATATGGACCAAGTCCTCTATCTTTAGTACCTATCACAGTGTACAAAATATAAATGTGTTTTAAAGATCTTAACATTGGGGCGCCTGGGTGGCTCAGTCGGTTAAGCGTCTGTCTTGGGCTCAGGTCATAATCCATGGGGTCCTGGGATCCAGCCCCACATCAGGCTCAGCAGGGAGTCCTCTTGTCCCTCTCACGCTACCCCTCCCTTCTCTTGTGCTCTCTCTCTCTCTAAAATAAATAAATAAAATCTTAAAAAAAAAAAAAGATCTTCACATTGATGATTAGAAAGCTTCTTGAAGCCATATTCATGGCGCCAGGCCCAGCTCAAGCACTTAACACGTGTTGATTAAATGAAAAAAAAAGTGCTTCGATTAACGAAGGAGTGATGATGAGATGACACGGTGCCACATTGCTTCCTGGAAACAAGGAAGACAGAAGCTCTGCTAGCTCCGCTGTTGCTAGCTCTATGGAACTTCTGCTACCCATGTCCTCGGCAGCAAATGCATAGCATGAGTTCTTTACCACAGATGAACTAGAGAGCCCTAGCCTGTCTGTTGGACACTCCCCTGCTTCATCTGAGGCTCCTCTTTGCCAGGGTCAAGTTGTGATCGGGCAAGGAGACAGGTAGGCTGTGCTTCTGTGGGGGATTAGCCAGGGCCACTAGCACCGCAGGTGAGGAAAGAGTTCCACTGAATTTGGTAGCTAGTAACTGAATTCTGCTGTGAGAGTCTATCTTTTACTTTCTTACTTGGGGTCGAACATTTGTCCTTTTACAAATTCTCCCCCTTTTGATCTAACTAACTACAGGGGACTGAGCTCTCCAGCACTGAATGAGATTCAGAAGATCAAGGGATATCATGCACGTACATGGTCTCTAAAATATGTTTAAATGTCACCTTCTGTGGAATGGGTTCTTTGACCCCATTTGTGATGCCAGAGTCTACGTAACACATCTTGCCTTAGTCCATACTATGTAAGATGTATCATATAGTGCTGTTCCCGCAGGAGCATCCCCTACATTACAATAGTTCATTACAGTTATTTGGATACATTGAGAATTGAATTGTTTTATGAAGCCCCTAACACTATAAAAGACATGTTCTAACACTGTCGGCCTGTTTGGCGGATGTTAGTCTCTTCCCTCAATGTCAGTGTGATAAAGAACTGCCCACTATTGGACAATAATCTACGTATCTGGTGTGTGAGGCTCTGGGTAGGGCATTTGAGGAGAAGGGCATGTGCTGTAGCACCAGCCATTGCAAATGTGGTTAGAGTTTCCAAGTGTCTCACCAGGGAAGATACTATGTCCAATGGAAGCATCCACTGCAGACTGCAAAGGGCAACCACTGGGGATACACACAGGGCTGTAAGAAGTTCCTCAGAATTCTAGAAGCCCTGACCACACACAGATCTGTGCCTTGATACCATCTGGAAAGGAAATGACGACATGGGCACAGAGAGGGTCCACTTCTGGATGGTACAATTGCAGGGAAGGGATTCTATGAACAAATTAAACAGCATCTCTCTCTCTCTCTCTCTCTCTTTTAAGATTTTATTTATTTATTCCTGAGAGAGGCAGAGACACAGGCAGAGACACAGGCTCCCCCCCCCCTGTGGGGAGCCCGATGTGGGACTCGATCCCAGGACACCGGGGTCATGCCCTGAGCTAAAGGCAGACGCTCAAGCGCTGAGCCCCCCAGGTGTCCCTAACAGCACATCTTTAGCTCTTGCCTCCTTGCTTGGTCCAGCTCTCACAAACGCTCTTACCCAATCCTTCACTTTGTGTTGATTCCATTTAAAAATGCACCTGATTTCTAGAGCAAAGAGGTGGAAAACGAATATGTATCTATATCATACATAGATCCATGTCTCATTTTTTGAAGATTACCTGTTATTATAGTTCATCCCATTTCACCTGCAGACTGCCTCTTTATCAACTTCTCTTCTACCATATTTCTTGACTCTTGTCACCTACAATAGCCTCTCTCTTTCTGCTCCAGCATCCTTAAAACCTTCCACCACCCATTTACCAAACCAACTCTTCCCATCTCCCCCACTAATATTTAACTGCTATTTAACTTCTTTCTGATGAAGAAAATTAGATAAGGTGCCAGCCATATGGTTTTTATTTTCCTAACAAATCTTTCCTGGGATTTTGTTTGTAAAAGACTAACCACATTGTCTATAGTCTGATCTTTTTTTTTTTTTTTCATTTCACATTCTTTCAATCTCCTGGTTTCTTTTCTAAAAGGAGATTATTGCAATCACCAAGGGAAATAGGCCTGACAATTAAAGTTGGATACCAGAGGGAATATAGTAGTTTGCTAGAGCTACTGTAACAAAGTCCCATAAACTGGGTAGCTTAAAACAAGAGAACTTCATCGTGTCATAGTTCTGGAGGCTAGAAACCCAAGATCAAGATGTTGGCAGGACTGGCTGCCTCTAAGGGCTGTGATGGATGTGTTTCACGGCTCTCTCCTAGTTTCTGGTGCTTTGCTGGCCATCTTTGGTGTTCGTTTGGCTTGTAGGAGCATCATCTTAATCTCTGCTTTCAACCTCAGCTGGCATCCTAGGTGTGTGTCTGTCTCTAACCTTCCTCTTTTTTATAGGGGCATGATCATATAGAGTCTATCCTCCTGGCCTCATTTTAACTTAATTACCTGTCTCCAACCCTATCACTAAATAAGGCTACGTTCTGAGGTACTGGAGGTTAGGATTTCACATTTTCAGGGGACTGCAATTCAACACTGAACGGGATTACTTTCTCTGTGTTGCATACGGCTGGACTCGTCTAGCTCTTGCTTCCTCAACGGCAGACTTGACTAGACGATAGGCAATTCCCAGTTCCATTCTGCCTTTTGACCACATGACATTGATCTCACTTGGCATCATCCTTCAAAGGAAATAGTCATTACCAGAGAGGGTGAAAAGAGCGACTTGGTTTTGAAGAGCCTGCCCACCATCCCTGGGGGAGAACATAAATTCATTCATACCCTGCCCCTCCTAGTCCCTCTCCCTCCTCAGCCCACCCCACTCCTCACTCCGTAGTCCAAGCTGTAACCTCATCTGACATTTTCTTCTGACCTTCCTCAGAAGTCGCTCTGGCTTAAGACACTACGTGCTGCTGTGTAGAGAGCCAAAGAGGCAGCCAAGCTGGGTCTTTCTCCAACAGTAGAACTGCTGAGCCTTCCTGCTGTGAACGCTTTGTCCCTCTCGGCCAGTACCACAGAGGAAGACCTCTTCTGACCCAGAGATCAGCAACAGGCTTATCTGTGAATAAAGAGTTCAGTGGGATGAGCTGAAAATGCCACACCTGAGGGTCAGGGGGGCCTTATGCATTTGAGTGAAAATAAATGGAAGATCCGCATGGTCATCCAGAAAATCCTCCAAATTGTGGTTCCTTTTCCCCACACCCCCACCATGTGTCCCGTTGACCTCCTCCTCCTGAACAGAGAGCACCCCTTGGCCACCTCTCAGGCCTTGGAGAACAAAGCTGCAAAGCAGAGTGGCAGTAGGTTCAGGTAAGTTCTGGTTTTGTTTTCCCGATGGAAAAGCTAGCACTTTGCTCCCAACCAAACCGTGTGCAATCTTTGTGTTCTTCCCATGCTTCAACATCAACCGCAATAGGAGGCACTTCTGCCCGGGGAGACTTGTAAGCCGAGCTACAGAGCCTGGGAAAGCTTATTGAAAAGCATCTCCCAACACGTCTGGGTATTAGACCTTCCAGAAAGGTGATTAGGAGGAGGGTCAGAGAGACCAGGGCCCCATGAAAGAGAGAAAGCCCCTTTTGTCTGAGGAGGTTCAGGCCTGGCGCTCAGCCCAAGGGTGAGCGCTTGGGAGGAGAAATGCTTCTTAGCGCCTCTGCGACTTAAACTCTCTGACCCTCACCTTTTACGTTTAAACTCGCGAAATCAAGAAAATGGTCCTGCCTCAAGGGGTGATATTGAGATGATGCACAATTATAATGTTTTTGTCTCAACAGGTCACTCGGAGGCAAAAGCTTCTGCCTATGTCAGTGGAAATATGTCAGCATGGCGTGGGTGCAAGGGCAGGAAAGGGACGGACAGATGGAAAGCGAGGGACAAAGTGCGAGAGGGGGCGGCAGGGAGCCCCACTGCTGGGGGACTGGCCTCCAGGCCCCGGGGGGCTGGGACCCCGCTTGCTCGCTGTCGGAGGCCGCTGGGCCTCATGCCCCCCCCCCCCAAGTCCTTCCTTCTCTGCGTGGTCTGGGCACAGAAACCATCCACCTGCACGCGCCCCAGTAGGCCTCGACGGGGAGCCTCCCTGCGGGCTCTGCTGGGGGGAGCTGAGGAACAGCGACTGGGGCGATCCAGGTGGCCCGTGCCTGACCTGCGGCCGGTCCCTCTCCCGCGTGAGCGAGGCGGCGAGCAGGTCCCTGGCCCGGGGACTGCAGCCCCACCGGCCGGGCAGAGAGCAGGTGGGCAGCAAGTGCCTTGTCAACGGGCTCCTCTCGGGCTGCAGGGCCCACTTGTACTAGACCAACTGCACCAATCACGACTGGAATGGCTGGAGTTTGAAAAGATCCATCTGTTTGAAGTCATGGGAGTTGCCACCGGGTAGCAGTTCGGGCCGGGTGGGGAGGGACAGGGAGGGGAGCCCGCCCGGGGCTCCTGGGGCTCCTGGGCCCCCCCACCCCACCTGGGGTACCTGCTGACCCACTGGGGGGCGTGGGGCTGAGAGCCCAGGATGCAGTCGGAGAGGGTCAGCCAATCAGTTCTGCCTCAATAAAGCTGGGGGAACCCCCGCCCCCAAAATAAATGCTCTTGGAACCCTAAGAGGAACTTGTTTTAGGGGTTGGCTAAGAGTCAGAGCAGCCGTGAGGCCGAGGAGGCAGACGAGGGGGCTGGGGGCCGCAAGGCCAAGGGGCCCGGGCATACTGAGGCCCGCAGCGGTCCCCTCCCATCAGCCCAAGCCTGGACCGAGGTGGGCAGCCCAGTCCCACTGCCTTCCGGAAGCAGAGGAAATCCACTCTGGAGGGAGGCAGCCTCCTCAGAAGCTGCTCCACTTTCTTACGCAGCTGCTCAGTGAGAGTTGCCTTTGTGTGTCTTGTGCACACGCACCTCTCAACCCCCTGGTGAGGCCTGGGAAAGTATGGAGAGGCTGAAACCTTGGCCCCTGGGCCTGTTTCCTCACTTCCAGGGTGAGACAGGTTTATCCAGCTTGGAAGTCCTCTGGGTCTCTGGGTGGAACTGGCCTCCGCCTCACCTGCATGGGCCAATCACGTCTTATTCGCGTGGCTGCTGAGGGAGGACTCCCGCCTGGGGTGGTGGGATGATCAGGGGTACCCAGCACCTATCCACCCAGAGCCACGTAGACTCAGAGCCCAGGGAAGAAGGACGCTGCCTGCCATGCACTGGGGCTGCACTGGGGTTGCACTGGGGCACAGAGCAGAGAAACCAGGGCTGTGGGGGGCACTCTCTGTGGTACCAAGAGGGAGGAAAGGCTCCTGGTTCCCATGAAAAGATGTGATTGGTTTGTTTGAAATTGCTCCATGGGCTGCTAGGGAACTGGAACCCATTTCTCAGGAATAAGCAGGAACTGTACCTGGTCCCTTCGATAGGGAGGGCGCTCACCCATAGAATCACCTGTGCGAGCAGAGGTGGGAGGGGAGCTTGCAGTTAGGCCATTTGAGGCTCTCTTGATTTTACCAGTTGTCAAGGCAGCACATCATACTGAGTTTTGGGCCTTACACCACACGTCCTACAGGAGAAGGCCCTATACCTACACCCCCTGCCCAGCTTTGCTACCCTCTTCCACTGCCTGGACCTTTCACTTATCCTTACATCTCATACTCTTTGCTTGAGCGCTCTGGCTCTTACTAGACTTTGGGTCCTTGTTACTTCCCATCTGTTGTGATAACATCATATAATAGGTTTCTCTGTTTCTGTTTTTCCCCTGGTTGAATCTATTCTTGTCACAGCTGACGAATTAATCTCCACAAAATACTACTTTAACCACATTGGTTCCCTGTAGCACCTCATAACCCTTTGATCACTCCCTGCTGAACTTGTGATTTGGCTTCCCCACCCCCTGTGAAAACAAAACTAACCCAATGGCAGGCCAACTGGGCTAACCGCGCCCCACGGAGTGTTAGGAGCCGATTCTCTGACTGCAGTCTGAAAAACTAGGTACCCGCCTCCATGTTGCTACTTTCTAAACATGATCACATAATCAAACTTAAGAAGTTCAGTTAGTGCCAATTTTGTTATTGACATTTTTCTCATTAAAATTAAGATAATCTTGGTTATAAGTATATGTTTTTTATTTATCAGAGTCAAAAAGTCAGAGCTATTTTCTTTAGGGTTTTTTTTTTTTTTTCTAGGAGGAGAGTGCTTTTTATTTCTCATTTAAGTAAACTTGATCCCCAACATGAGCCTTGAACTCATGACCCTGAGATCAAAAGTCACATGTTCAACTGACTAAGACAGCCAGGTGCCCAAAAAGGAGCTATTTTCATTTTGAATGATTAAAAAAAAGATGTGGCTATAACTTTTTCAAATTTTTCCTGGGATGCCTGGGTGGTTCAGCAGTTGAGCATCTGCCTTCAGCCCAGGGTGTGATCCCTGGGTCCCAGGATCGAGTCTGGCATCAGGCTTCCTGTGAGGAGCCTGCTTCTCTCTCTGCTTATGTCTCTGCTTTTCTGTCTCTCATGAATAAATAAATAAAATAAAAAATAAAATAAAATAAAAAATTTCCTGAGTTGATTCTTTGCAAGAAAATATTTGAGAAGATAGGTGCAGCATAAAGGCTTTCATTTTCCCAGCTACCTATTTCCTGGATCCACTGCCTATCATGGGCCCCAAACAGGATCCTCATCACATAAATCCATCACTCACACATCCGGCTGCCTTTTTAAAAATAGAATCTATATTTTAAAATAATTTCAAGTTCACAGAAAAAAACTGAACAGGAATTTCAGAGTTCCCATATATGACCTGCCTCCACACATGCACCATCTCCTCTACCATGTTCATCCTGCACCACAGTGGCACATTTGTTACAGCAGATGAACCTACGCTGACACATCATTATCATCTCAAGTCCACAGTTTACGTTAGGGCTCATGCTTGGTGTTGTAGGTTCCACGGATTGGACAAAAATGCATAATGACATGTATCCATCACCCTGTATTGTACAGAATAGTTTCACTGCCCTAAAGAATTCCTCTGTGCCCTGCCTATTCACTCCTCCTTCTCCACTAACCTTTGTACTGTCCACAGAGTTTGGCCTTTTCCAGAAGGTCAGGTAGCTGGAATCCTACTGGATGTAGCCTTTCCAGTTTGGCTTCTTTTACTGCGTGTAAGTTTCCACCACGCCTTTTTATGGCTTGATGGCTCATTTCTTTTTAGCACTGAGTAATATTCCATTGTCTGGATTCACCTACTGAAGAACATCTTAGTTACTTCAAAGTTTTGGCAGTTAAAAATAGTCTTTGCCCTGTAAACAAACCTCCCTGGGCTATCCAGGCCAAATAGGACCGAGATGGTAATCCCAACGAACAGCAGCTTCGTTAAGTGCTGCTATATGGGGTTATGTTTGAATAAGATACCTGCTAACTACACCCGTGCAGTATAAAATTCAGGTCCGGGCATTTTTCAGGGATACAAGATTTCCCCAATAGAAATTATTTGGTTATCCTCCACAAGCATTTATAGAGTGGTAATATACTCAATGTGTGGAGGGGATAATGAAGTGACTTAACAGACTGCCCGCCCTCAGGATGGCTTTCAAGTAGCATAGAGAGCCCATGATGACTATACTGTCCTCAACAATAAAAGTTTCTTCAGCAAGTACTAGATGCTAAGCTCTGTGCTCGGTATTTCATTTAACCCACCTAGTGACCCAGCAAAGCCATTTTATAGAAGAGGGAAATGAGGTTAGGCCAATGAGAGAAAGGAAAGCCCTCCCCAACTGAACTGCAGAAACTTGAAGTACATTTGGGACAACCTCCTGGACCTGCCCCTGTCTATTTGCTGATGCTCACTGGAAGCTACTCCTTGGACCCTAAGGTCCAAGATTATGTTTTCTATTACTTTCCATCCAAGCCAAGGGCAGGTTCAAGGATGCACTGGAAAAACTCCTTCCTTGGATTCCATACACAGCAAAACCACAAAAAGCATACCAGGCCTCTTATCCTAGCAAGGAAACTTGATGCCTTCCTGACAAACTGTTGGGCGTCCCTGAATTGGAGTAAGATGAAGACATCTAGCCAAGAGTGACTACCCACCTTAGAAGGTGAAGGAAAGAAGGGAAGTCATTATGGGTCTTTGTGGCAGACTCTGCAATTTTTGGCCAACCCCAAAAGCTTTCTGTGACAAGCCATTCAAGAGATGCACTGATTTTTTTTTTTAATTTTTTTTTTTTTAAGGATGGGTAGGGAAATTCAGAAAAAGAGCCAAAGGCCACCACAAAATAGCACAGCACTAAAGCAAATCAAGAGGAAAATAATAATAATAATATAAAAAGAAATTAATGAACTGGAAACAGTAAAACTAATATAAATAAATGCAAAAGCTGATTATTTAACAATAAGAAATACAATAGGTAATCTATACTTCTACTCACCAGGGCTGGTCTAGCTCTGCCACAGCTGAATGTCCAACTACCCCAACAGAAATAACAGTGAGTTCCTAATAAAGCATCGTCCCGTGAGGGGGGACCAACCAACCAACTGGTGGTAAGCTGGTCACATGGAGTCCTCCCATCCAGCAAGGTCAGCGATTCCCCTTGACTGGAATGGTCACATATTATAGATTTTGATTTGTCTTTACAGCATCACCATCCATCCACTGACCTTTAAATATTTTATCCACTTACAGAATCCTGCATAGTATCACAAAGGATCAAGGGTCTCACTTTACAGCCGAGGAGGCCTGCTATGAGCACACATGGGATCTGCTGATCCTATTACCCACCACTCCAAACAAAAGTTGTCAGCATGATTGAATAATGAGACGATCTACTGCCGAGGTGCCTTAGAAATATCATCTTAAGACGATGACCATTATGAAGGATTGTGTCCCCGATAGATAGAATTCATGGGTCCAGGAGTCATGGGGCAGGGGAAGGGGTGCAAGACGAGAGCTGTGTTCACTATCGCTTCCCGTGATCCACTTGGGAATTTTATGCTTGTAGCTCCTACAACCCTGTGTCTGCTGTTTAGAGATCCTGGGCCCCAGAGGAAGAAACCCTTCCACTAGGAATCACATACACACACACAAAAGTCCCATTTAACTTTAAGCTATGACTGCAGCTTGTTCACTTTGGGTTCCTTGAGCAGATAAACCAGACAGCTTCCTCACAATGCGGCAGGGTGGATTATGTTTGGCACCTGCTGGTAATCCACTGGGATTCTCTTGGTACTCCTCTGACCAATTATGATGGTAAATCAACAAGGCAGCAACTCTGGCATGGCAGCCAGGGACTCAGAGAGCTTAGGGTTAAGGATCCTCATTCTCCTCCAAGAGGATAGCCACCTGGACTACCAGAGGCACTAGCTGCGGCTGAGAAAAATTGAGAGTGGAGGGTAGACAATGAGCACCAGTTGTCTCAAGATCAGCTGTAGCAGTGGGGGCTACAATTTGTGCCACTAACCATATTTTAAGTTTCCCCCAGAGAATTAAGGAATCTTGGGGAACAAGTTTCCAATGAGATGCATTTCTTCTGCTAAAGAGTAGATCTTAAAACACACGGGGTGGACTGTAGGGTGCTTCCAAGAATCCCTGTGCAGGGCTGGGGCACTCAGCCACTCAGTGGCTCTGGGAGGGCCGTTTGCTGTGGGCTTGGCTCCCACTTGAGTCCCTCCCCAAGAACTGCCCTTGGCTGAAAGGACCTACCTCACCCGCAGTGATGCCCCTTGCTGGTCAGCCAGGAGCTAACTGACACGAGCCTGGCCTGTTCAGGAGCCTGGCCCCTGACCTCGATTTGAGACGTCTCTGGCGGGCCACCCCAGCTTCCGAGCTGAGGCCTCTGTGGTGACTGCCTCACGCAACAACTTCTCTGTCACCCTGCTTCCTCCATTCCCCTCCAGTTCCTGAGAGCACATCCCAACAACCTAGCCGCACACCAGCTCCACCTCGAGTCTGTTTCCTAGGAAACACAACTCCCAGGGCCAGTAACTGGACATGGTACAAGCTGATTCCACCTGTTTTTTGTGGATACCATTAAGGGAGGCTGCAGGTGGGGAGTGCAGAGAGCCAGCAGAGGGGTAGCCCTTGCATCCCTTGCATCCTCGGCTACGAGGTGGAGGTGGCGACAGGAGTGAAGCCAGGGGTTCCACTGGCTCAGAAATTTCCCGTCACGGGTTCTCACAGAGCCTGAAGCCAGAAGACCCAGCTCATTGCTCTTCTGCGCGTCTTATTCCGCCTTTCACGGCATCCTTGAGAGGCCTCCTGTTAAGCAACCAGCAAAATAGCTAACTACTGCCAGAAATGAAAACACAAGTGCTCCTTCCATTCTGGTCTTCAGTGCCTCCTAGAAGAGAAACTAAGGAATATTTCCTAAACAGGATGTGGCTTAACATCTTTCTTTTAAAACACATTTTTAGCAGCCTACAATAAAAGGTGGCTTTATCCAGAAAGGAGCTTTATCAACCTCAAAACCATCTCTTCACACTTCGGTTCTCTTCAACCTTTAAAAATGTGTCCTTCAAGGCTATGAGTCATAAAAGAGACATTTCGAGCAGACCAGAAACAAAGTTAGAGAGACAATGACTGATTCAGAAGAGAGCCCTTGTGGTTGGGGGCCCTGCACGGGGTGAGCATTTTTTCCCCCTGGTACCAGTCCCTGACTCTTTGCTCAAAGGCTGGGCCCGGGGATGTTTCCAGAAGGCCCACGAGCCTTCTTGCACGAGCCTCCAGACTAGCGCTATGGAGGAGTCGCTGTGCACGGATAAGTGCTCACGAAGCCAGGGTGCAGGATGCTGAGAAACCCCCCACGCACAGTCGCCCACGCTGCTTGCACAAGCTCCCTCCCAGGCTGGGCAGCGTCGGCCCCACAGGGATGTTTTCTACTGCAGCCCAGGAAGCTTTTATTTGGTGTTCATGTGGAAGTTGGCATCCTGAGGCCGGCTGCAGTCTCCTACTGTGCCCACCCTTGGGCTCTGGTTCCAAAGAAAAACAAAGAGGACAGTGATCCATCGCAGGTACAGATTTTCTGTTTTTTCCCCCAAACACTTTTCCTGTGCTTTTACCTCATTTGCCACATCCTTTCATCAGAAGCCTGTCCCCCATCGCGGGTCCTGCGACCTCTTTTGGTCCCGGGGCTCCCGTCGGCGGGCTTGCAGAAGAGGTGAGGCAAGACCATGGCTGTGGAATGAGTCAGCCAAGATCACACTGTTGTTGGGCCATTTCTAGAAAAGTCTCTCCATTGACAAACTCCTCTGTGCTAATTCAGAATAGGAGGCCGGCTGAGATGGCGCAGGCCCAGGGTCCTGCGTCGACGTCCAGGGATGGGGGCCGCACAGAGGGCGCAGAGGGAGCGCCACAGTGTCCTTTTTCACCTTTTCTTTATTCTCCTTGTCTTTCTTTGAAGGAGTGGGGTCAGGCTGACTCCACAGGGCAGGTGGCCGGGCGGACGCTGAAGCGCAGCCCTCCAGCCGCCTGTCGGGCCGACTAGGCCTCCGACGTGCTAGCTGGGGGCCTCGCAGACGGGGGCCACCAGTCTCGTGGGGCAGATGCTGCTGACTCGCAGGCTTACTGTGACGACGGAGGAGGTGACACGCGTGAAGCTCTAGCACCGTCCCTGGCACGTACTAAGTGCTCAGCAAACGTTAATTTTGGTTTCTCTGCTTTCACCCTTCCTGTGACGAGGGTGGCCTCATCGGGCCTGGCGGAGAGAGAAGTAGAGACAAAACCCGAGACATGAGGAGGGGAGAGGAGAGGGAGAAAGCTGTGGCTGGGGGCGGGGCCAGGGGACAGCAGGCACCCCCGGGGTGGGCGCCCAAGGGCGACCGGCTCCTTCCCCCGAGAAGCCCTGGGTCACACAGGGTCACACAGGCCAGAGAAGGTGCGTGGCTCCGGCTCTCACAGGAAGCACAGGGGAAAATTGACAGGATTTCTGAGAAACCCGAGAAGCCACGAGGGTGCAGCTGCGGAAGACACACGCCCTGTAGGGTCACCCAAGAGGCCAGGATGATGCAGCAGTGGCAGAGGGTGACAGGCGACCCGGCACGCGGGGACTCAGCACTCCACACGCTCAGGGAGGCTGGGCGAGGGCCTTGGCTGCAGGCCAGCTGCTGAGGACCCGGTGGCAAGCGTCTGTCTAAAAACTGCCTCGGGTGGAGGGTGGTCCCCGGGGGGTCAGTGGCTTAGCACCGCCTTCAGCCCAGGGCGTGACCCTGGGTCCTGGGATCGAGTCCCACATCGGGCTCCCTGCGTGGGGCCTGCTTCTCCCTGTGCCTGTGTCTCTGCCTCTCTCTCTCTCTGTGTCTCTCATGAATAAATGAATAAAAATAAATGCCTCGAGGGGTGTTGGCCTCTTGGTTTCAGCGGGCTCAGGACCGACCTCAGGGTCAGCTGGGTGCTGAGTTGGGAGCCTGCCTGAGGTCCCCTCTCCCTCTCCCTCTGCCCCCCACCCCTGTCGCTTGAGCTCAATCAAATCTTGAAGAAACCCTCCTTGCTGTGGGTAGCGCCGAGGGACGAGGGATGAAGAGGAGCTTCCCTGCAGGCGAGCAGGAAAGGCGGGCATGCCAACGCTCACGGGAGCAACGTGCCTAAAGCCCAAGTATGAAGAGGGGCTTGGGACATGCCCGCATCAACGCTCCACCTGAGGATAAAGTGCATGCAGAGGGGGATGAGGCTGAGAGCTGGGGCGAGGCGGGCGGCGGGCGCGGGGTCCTGGCCAGGCACCTGCATTGACCTTCCCGAGCGGTGAGGAGTCCCTGAACGGTGCTGAGCAGGGGCCCGTCAGCTCTGAGCACCGAAGGGGCTATGACGGGACAGCAGGGACAGCCGGACAGATCGTCTGCAGGAGTCCAAGCAGCGGGACCCCGGGGGCCAGTGATTGTGAAGGACAATGACTTAACATTACCTGCTAGGAGGAGCACCCTACAATTTCCAGGTAAGTACATTTTTTTATTTTAAAGATTTTATCTATTTATTCATGAGGCACACAGAGAGAGGCAGAGACACAGGCAGAGGGAGAAGCATGCTCCCTGCAGGGAGCTCGATGTGGGACTCGATCCGGGGACCCCGGGGTCACGGCCTGGGCCACCCGGCGCCCCAAGTAGTTTTTTTTAATGTAACCATTTCTAACTACATGTCTGTATCAGAGTTTTCTCAATAAAACACAGAAATAAATTTGGAAGCTGAGGCTGACACAGGACAAGCTGTCACCCACAACCCTCAACTTCATATATTTGTATTTATCAAACAGCCCAAGTAAATGACTTTAAAAAATAAGTGTTAAATTTGAACTTATAAACCTGAATTAATGAAATTACTGAGCTCATTCGGGGTAAACAAACAAACAAAAGGCCTGCGTCCTATGAAGGAATTGGGAAAGCACTGGTCTGGGGCATAGGACTCGGCGGGCCCCAGGCCCTCAGGGGCACTCGCTGAGTGGAGGAGCAGCAGCCTGGGCACCTGTCTGGTCCAATGCTGCAGTCAGGCCCCGCAGCAGACCCCGCAGCACTCAGGCCCCGCAGCATGTCAGGCCCCACAGCATGTCAGACCCCACAGCAGTCAGGCCCCGCAGCATGTCAGGCTCCACAGCAGTCAGGCCCTGCAGCAGTCAGGCCCCGCAGCATTCAGGCCCGCAGCATGTCAGGCCCTGCAGCATGTCAGACCCCGCAGCATGTCAGACCCCACAGCATGTCAGACCCCACAGCATGTCAGGCCCCGCAGCATGTCAGACCCTGCAGCACTCAGGCCCCGCAGCATGTCAGGCCCTGCAGCATGTGTGGCCCCGCAGCATGTCAGACCCCACAGCATGTCAGACCCCATAGCAGTCAGACCCCGCAGCACTCAGGCCCTGCAGCAAACCCTCTGAACCGGAATCGGCGTTTTCAAGGAGACTCTACACACTGGGATTTGAGGGGCGCGGGCCGAGGGGCCTCACAGGGTGGGTGACAGCAGAGCTCACGGTGTGAACCACCAGGCCGGGCGGCCCTCGCAGCCGACCGGGGCCGAGGCGGGGGCTGTCCAGCCGCGGGCCGGCGAGGCCCAGGCCCAGGGACCCAGCACCCAATGCTCAGGAACAGCCCGGAGATGCCGGGAGGGGAAGCCGAGGCAGGGGAAGGCGCCAGCGGCCCCTGCTCAGAGCCCCTCACCCTGCGGAGGGAGCAGCGCCGGCTGCCTTCTGGGACCCCAGCCCCGACCACGTCGCCACCATGAATCAATTAAACCTTCAATAGCACCAAGAAGTTGGGGCTCATTATCTCCATTTTCTGGATGGGGAGCCAACCACTTCCGAAGCTGCAATTACTGAGGGTCAGAGGGCACCGAGGCAGGAAGTCTGGTCTGTACCGGCGCATTCTTGGCCCTCGGCTCCCCCTCTCCAGGGCTCGGACGAGCGGCGGCTCCCGGCTGCTGGGGGCCCTGGGGAGCCCGGAGCCCTGGGGAGCCCTGGCCAGGAGCAGGGGGGCCGTTGGCCAGGCTCCGGGTCAGGAGGCCGGGGGCTGCTGAAGGCTTTGCTGGGAAGACACTGGCCGGGGTGCGTGGAGGCCTGGGCCCGGCCTCCAGTGGGGCTGCTCCTGCGAGGAGCCGGGCCCAGCGGCCCCCCATGAGAGCGCAGAATCACTGGCTTTTGTTAAGAATACGATGGGCTCAACTGGAGCCTCGACGTCAGCTGGACTCTTTAGAGGCCCACATCCAAACCCTGGAAGGGAGAGGGGGCGGCTGGGCTGGTGGCCTGGAGTGCCGGTTCCCAGGGGGCCTCCCGGCGCCCGGATCCCGGGAGCTGTCACAGGGAGAGACCCGGGAGAGGGAGACCCGGGAGAGGCCCGCGAGAGACCCGCGAGCTCCCTAAGCCAAGGCAACTGACTCCACGTTAGTAGGAGACGAGTGCCCGAGGACCAGGGGAGGTGGCGGGGCTAAGCCAGCCCGTCCCGGAGGCCCCTGGGGTGCCCTGTCCTGAGGATGGAGAGGCTGGGACACCCCTCAAGCCTGCGGCTCCCCGCTGGGGGCAGGGGAAGGTGCTGATATCCAGCGGGGGCCCCTTAACTCTGCCTTGAGGCTGATTCATCAACTCCTGGAGGCTGAGTGTGTGGAGGCCCTGCCTCCCCTTGATCCTGCCCTTTGATTCCTGCTTAATGACTCCCAGCTGTGCCGTCCTGGGTTTGTTGGACTTTCAGGGAAGAAATGGCTCTGAAACCTGAGCTTTTCACTAGGTGACTGAGGACAGGTTTGTGGACAGGGCAAGTGCTGCTGGTCCCGGTAGAGGCCGCAAAGTGGCCTGGGGCGTCTCCGCAGAGGGCGGGCAGACAGGGGCTGAGGCTGCCTGAGGGGAGGGCAGGGAGGTCATCCTGCCCCCTGGCCTCTGGGCTGCTGGCCAGGCCTCAGGCACGAGGTCTACTGCTAAACTCAGGGATGAGCTGTGAGACAGGTCCCAGCCTACAGAGCCGAGGACTTTGCCAGAGCAGGGGGGCGGAGGGTTCTTGCCTCTCCCCCGAATTCCTGAAACAGACTCTTCTGAGATATTAAGCTGTTCTGATGGCTGCAAAAACCCGGGGAGGGGGGAATCTTCAGCGGAGAGCACCTTGCTGAAAGGAGCCTACTGGGGACCTTCAAGGTACCCCAAGTGGAGAAGTTGGCAAAGGAGAGGAGACTGAAGACACACAGGGAGGCCCCACGTTTATAATGCATTCAGCCAAGGGGTGATTTAGGAGGGGTGCTCCTCTCTGGGAAACAAAGGATTGTGGAAGGGGAGGTGGGGGGGGGATGGGGTGACTGGGTGACGGTCACCGAGGAGGGCATGTGATGGGATGAGCACTGGGTCTTATACTATATGTTGGCAAATTGAATTTAAACAAAAAAAAAATTTTTTTTTAAAAAGAGGGTTGCTCATCAATTGGGAGGCAGTGTGGGCCTGTGACAACCTCCAGGGGAGCACTTCAGGGTAAAAGGGGGGCAAAATAGAGAAAGGAAGACGATAAAGCTCAAAGCTGAGCGGTGAATCACTTGACCCAGGCCTGGTGCGTAGGAGAGGAAGGGAGGCCTGTGCGCTGGGCTGGATTTGAGCTGCTGGGGCAGGTGACGGATGGGGAGACCTCTGGGGACAGCTAGGCCTTCCCAGGGCCACGTGACTGTAAAACCTGAAGCCCCAGGTGAGTGTAGGATAGCCAGATACTCCTAGTGCATAATTATATCACTATTATATATGCTGGATCGCTGCTAAAAATCACACTATTCTTTAAGAATGTTTATATGGAGAGGTTCTCACGATAGATATGTTTGTAATTGGAAGGGAGCTAGGGCTATGAGTAGTATGCACAAAGTACAGTAGTACTTTCTTTGCTGAATACACACACGGACACACACGTGCACGCTGGAAGGCTGCCAACACGCCCACGCTGGTTGGACGTTGCGACCTCTGGGTCGTAGCATCGCAAGGAGCGTTTGTTGTCTTCCTGGTTTTCCGTATGTCCCCAGTTTTCTATAAGCAGCATGCCTTGCTTTTGTAAACAGAGGACAATGACCATTACTTCCATGAGAGTGCTGCTGTCACGTAGACGGGCAGGTCTATGGAGAGCGTCAGAGAGTCAGGGAGCTGTGAGCCAGGGTGACGGGGGCTTGGTGGACCCTGCTAGTTGCTTAAGAGCACCCATTTCCCCTTCTTCCTTCCTACCTCTGGTCCAGTCAGAGGGCACCCCGGGGCCTTCCAGGCAGTTGCGAGCTGCCGTGAGAGAGTCCCAGGAAGCCATGGGCCTTCTAGTCCCCTCCTTCCTCTGGACGTGGACCGACAAGTGCCGCTGCTGTCAGCGAATGAGCCAACGAGTCTATAGGCCGCGATAGTGGTCCTGCTCCGGCCTTCCCATAACGCGAAACGCCGTATTTCTGTACCGCTTGTTGACCTAGGGCTGTGTTGTCAGTGGCTGGAAGTCTACTAGATGATAGAGAATTAGATCGGTTATATGTGCCCTTCAGCAGGGTTGTCTTACAGTCTAAGGATCCCAGCATCTTTAAAAAAAAGGACTTTCAAAAGTTGAAAACTCTTTTTTTTAATAATTTTTTTAAAGATTTTAAGGCAGAGACACAGGCTGAGGGAGAAGCAGGCTCCATGCAGGGAGCCCAACGCAGCACTAGATCCCGGGTCCTTGGGGTCACACCCTGGGCCCAAGGCGGACTCTCAGCCTCTGAGCCACCCAGGCGTCCCAAAAGTTGAAAACTCTTGATTAAAAAAAAAAAAAATTCACGATACGTTCATGGTGCTTACACTTGGTGGGCAAATAGTAGAAAAGCAAGATGAGTAGATATTTAGTCAACCACCGTGTTAGGGAGAAGGTCTGAAGTAACACTAAGGTCATACAAAAACAAATCTGCGTAACACAACTGGACATTCATTCGGCAAACAACTGTGAAACCTGCCATAGGCTCGGCACCTAGCAGTGGGGGCTCAAGGGGAGTGAGACACTGGCCATTTGCCTTCAGGAGCTCACAGATTGTTTTAAACCGTTTTTCCCCTAGGTGATGTTTTACCCAAATCATGGAAAAATAAATGCAAAACGATCCATCTAGCAATACTCGTACTGTTTGCCTTCTGTACTGCCGTTGATTATATACTTGGTAAGAAATGTACTGTTACGGGCAAAATGAATGCAAGTCAGAGGCAGAAAAACAGGAAGGAATCGGATTCAGAAGGATCCCATAAACCAAGTATGAAAACCACACTGATCTTTACCCCAAAATGTGAAAAACTACGTTCTGCTTATAAAGTATTGCTTGGAATTATTACAGATATTTCCCAGGGTCCAGCTTATTTTAATTTTTTTTTGAAGATTTTATTTATTTTTCATGAGAGACGGGGGTGGGGGTCGGGGTGGGGGTGGGGGTGGCAGAGAAAGAGGCAGGTTCCCTGCGGGGAGCTGGATGCGGGAAGCTGGATGCGGGAAGCTGGATGCGGGACTCGATGCCAGCACCTGGGGTTCACACCCTGAGCCCCCCAGGTGCAAAGAGAACCCTTGAGGCTTGAGGCTCGAGGAAGCGATGACGACGTGGCCCCTGCCAACTTCATAGGTCACACAGGCAGCCACGGACCCGCGTCTCCACCAGCCGACACCCCTGCCTCCTAATTCCGGGCCCAGGAAACAAAACTCCCTGAGTAGTTTCCTCAACCAAAAACCACTCCCACAAGTCTAATGGTCCAACAGAGAACCTTCCTTTGGATCAAGTAGGATGGCTCCCTAAATCCTCTTCAGAATTCTAGTACTCTTAGGAGGTGTAGTCATTATTTTTTAAAATTTATTTTAAAATTAAAATTTATTTTAAAATTTAGTTTAAAATTTATTTTTGTATATATTTTTTTATTGGAGTTCAATTTGCCAACGTAACTGTATGTTGGCACCCAGTGCTATCCCGTCAAGTGCCCCCCGCAGCGCCCGTCACCCAGTCACCCCATCCCCCCAGAGGGGTACTCAAATTAACTCACAACACGGGCTGATTTTTCCAGTTATTCAGCAGAGCTCTGAGAGAACAGGACACCGAGGATGAAGAAGAGTGGGATTTAGGGACTGCCGTTCGGGAAGTCTGGGACAGGCTGGACACTCAGCTTGGGAATCTCAGGGCAGGCAAAAGGCTGAGCGAGGGGCCTGGCTTTTTTCTCCCTCCAGGATCCTACTTCTCATCTCTCCTCAGCCGTCCTCTTTCGAGAGATGCTAACGTAGAAGCCCACGGCCACCAGTGAGCCTTCTCCAGTTCCGCTCCATGGAACTCTGCGTCTCTGAGATGCCCTTAGAAAACACAGCGCTGGAAACCCTCAGAATAGGTCCGTGCACCGATGCCTCTGCCTCTGGTGGCTGCAGTTAGGGATCTTAATCTGTGACTGTGTGATCCAGCACTTTCCGATCTTTCTGATCAAAGAACTCTTTAGTGACCGTGAATCACCATGTCTTGGCAACATATTCCGAGAAATGTTTATCTGATGCTCGGTGACAGCGAGTGTTACCTGAGTTTTCAGGTGATACAGCCCTGAGCTTCCTTCTGCTGCGGTTTCCCTCGCTCGCTGAGTGTGAGGAGGAGAAGAGGCCCGATGCACGCTGCACCCTCAGCTATTCCCTGTGGGCTTTCCTAGCAAGTGGTTTGGTGGGAATAGATTTAAACAGTTCCTTATTTAAAGTAAGCGTATTAGCCACAGCTCGTGACCATCTAAACTCTCAGTTCTTCATTGGCCTGCAAGAATTGGAAGTTGGCTTTTACCAAGTTGCTCTCAGCAAAACTTGGCTTCCTTGGGCAGCCCGGGGTGGCTCAGTGGTTGAGCACCGCTTACAGCCGGGGACATGATCCTGGAGACCAGGGATCGAGTCCCATGTCGGCCTCCCTGCATGAAGCCCGCTTCTCCCTCTGCCTGTGTCTCTGTGCCTCTCTCTCTCTCTCTGCATCTCTTGTAAGTAAATAAAATCTTTAAAAAAAAAAAAAAACCCAACTTCGCTTCCTTTAAAGCAGTAGGCTCCCTTATGAAGCCTCTTTTCATTATTCTGTAATCTTTGGAAAGAGCCCAAACACCTCTCCTCCCCCAGGAGAGCTGGTCCAGGAAAACTATTATTCGTGGCCTGAAGATATTTCAAACAGGATCGTCACAGCTATAAGTGCATAGTCAGGATGCTGCCTGGAAGCCACCAAACTACCAAGTGTTTGCGACCACAAGGGACAGATCCAAGGGCTCTCACTCTAAAACTTTGCTCCTCATACTGAGCAATCTGAATTAAGTGCTGAGAACAGCTGTTAGAAATGCAGCATCTAGGGTCCCCCGCTGGACCCCAGAAGCAGAATCTGCATTTGAACGGATCCCCAAGTGATTTATATCACTTGTATATCAAAGAAATATCGGGACTCCATTTAGCCCTCACTTGCCCATTCATTTGGTAATTTTTGAGCCCCCCCCCTCCCACACACAGCAGGCTCTCTTGTAGGTAGTACAGTGGTTTAAAAAAAAAAAAAGAAAGAAAGAAAGCAGAAAAGTTCCCAGTTCTCATGCAGTTTACATTCTAAGGGGGAGACAGATAGAGGCAAGTTTAAAATGAAAGATTTCAGGAAGCAGTTAATGCTTGAAGAAATAAACATCATGGCTTAGAAGCGGAGCAGGAGCCGGGGGGTGAGATGCAGCGTCAGGAAGGGCCTGTCTGAAGGGAGACGTGCACTGGACGGGGTGGGGTGTCTCATGAGGGTTTGGGCACAGCTAGAGCAAAGGTCACCAGGAGAGCAGGAGCTCGGGACGGAAAGAAGACAGGCCAGTGTGGCTAAAGCTTAGGAAACGCAGAGGTCAGAGGGGCAGGTCCAGGGAGCACAGTTTGAGAACCACCGATGTGCAGCCTTGTGGGGTCTTCTAAGGAACTCAGTTATATTCTAAGTATGATGGAATGTCCCTGGCGGAGTCTCGGCAAGGGAAGGATGAAATCTCACTGTGGGGATCCCTGGGTGGCTCAGCGGTTTGGCACCTGCCTTTGGTCCAGGGCGTGATCCTGGAGACCCGAAATCGAGTCCCATATCAGGCTCCTGGCATGAAGCCTGCTTCTCCCTCTGCCTGTGTCTCGGCCTCTCTCTCTCTATGTCTATCATGAATAATAAATAAAATCTTTAAAAAAAAAAAAAAAAGAAATCTCACCGTCATTGTCCCCTGTCACCACCAGGAGAGGAGCAGCCCTTGCCTGTCGTCCATCACCATCTGCACTTGCATCCTTTTACTGCTTTGCTCACCACTGGACTTAGGGTTTGTATATTTATTTATTTATTTATTTATTTTTTAGTTTTTATTTAAATTCCAGTCAGTTAACATACAGTGTAATATTGGTTTCAGGTATACATTTTTAAAATATTTTATTTATTAATTTATTTGAGAGAGAGAGAGAGCACAAGCCAGGGACAGGGAGAAGCAGGCTCCCCATGGAGCAGGGAGCCAGAATCAGGGCTCCATCCCAGGACCCTGAGATCATGACCCGAGCTGAAGGTAGCTGCTTAACTGACGGAGCCACCCAGGCGCCCCTCAGGTCTACAATATTAGCATCACCTGATTTCTTTCTTTTTTTAAAATTTTATTTATTCATAGAGACACACACACACACACACACACACACAGAGAGAGAGAGAGAGAGAGAGAGAGGCAGAGACACAGGCAGAGCGAGAAGCAGGCTCCATGCAGGGAGCCCGACATGGGACTCGATTCTGGGTCTCCATGATCACGCCCTGGGCCGAAGGCAGCGCTAAACCGCTGAGCCACCCAGGCTGCCCTATCATCACCTGATTTGACCCACTTTCTACCCCTTCCCCTCCATGTCCTTCCCAACATTTCCTCTGTGTCTTCTGGAACCTCCCTCACCCCCTCTTTCTGTGATCTGTACAATTCTTTCACATCCTCAGCCCATGGCTGTCTTCCCTGCCATCCTTGCCTTGAGTAGAGCCAGGCCACTCCCAAGGACACTGGATTCCCACAGTCCTTTCTGGCAGAGGCTGTTTGATCTTGGAAGGCACAACCTTCCGGGCCAGGAGGCAGAGTTGGTGGCTGCTGTTTCTCCCAGTTGTTTCCAGACCATATTCCCTCTTACATAGCCCCAGTGTATTAGCAGGTCCCCCTGCCTGGTGCTGCCACTGGGTCACGTGTCCTCGTCCACTGAGTGCTACAGGCCCTGCTTCTCACCTTCCTCTCCACACAGCTCCCTTTTGTCAACCTCAGGGAGGCTAAGCACACTGATGCCCATTCCAGCACCCCGGCTGCTCGGTTTCCTTGACCTTTTCATCTCTAACGGCCTTTCTTCCTCCATCCCACCTCAAGGGTAGAGCCTGAACCTTGTCACAGCCGGAAGCTTTCAATCCTCTGCAAGCCACATGCCCATGGTCTTCCCCAGCTCCCTCTCTTTCAAACGTCCCCTGCAACAATCCTTCAGCTATCTCGAAATCTCCTTTCTACTGGCTCCAACACTTTGTACCCCCCATCGGCCACCTCTTGTGTTCAATCTTCTTTCCCAGCATAAGGTCTATCATCGTAAACACTCCCATCTAAAACTCATCTGCACCATCGCCTCGACTTTTAATATAGAACCTTACAAAGCACCAAATGGATCCAACCAACTATTGCTCCATACTTGCACTAAAGTAATTTAGTGTTGCCATGGAAAACCATGTCTGCCCTGGAAGCAGACTCTTTTCACTCTAAGTTCGTGATCACAAACCTCAAAGGAGTACTCCAAGCTGCTAGGCAGTATTATTGTGTTTTTCTGGTAAGCCAGCATTCATATTTTGTATGGCAGCTTTTTCATACCTTTTTTTATCTTCAAAACTCCTACATCCCTTCCTGTTTCTTACTCTCAGCTGATGAACCCTACCCATATTTCATTGAGAAAAGAGAAGCTGTCACATGTGAACGCCCTCATTTCCTCATTTTCCCTGAAATTGACACAAGTACACTTGTTGACCTCTTCTCCTCCCCTCTAGTCGGGTATGTCTGTTCCCGTTGAAGGGCCACCAGTCCACCGGTGCTCAGAGTGGCCTCCCCTCATTCATGCAGTCACCCTCAGCAGTGCCTCCCCCTCTATTGGATCATTTCCACTGGTGTACACACATGCTTTAGCATCTCCATCTGTTTCTTCTGTGATTTATATCTGTACTTCTAAATAATATAGCTATTTTTAGCATCTTCAATTTTAGACACTTTCGATTGCTTTCCTGCACCCCCCTTGTACACATTTCCCCCTCCTTCCATGCTCCCAATGTAGTTATGTCACCATTTTTAGCTAAGTCAATGTTCAGTATTTGCATTACTGTCACTTAAGTACTCACAGCTGAACCATTAGAAGATGTTATTCTTATACGGGTCGACTTTGTTTTTCTTGGGGTTACTAACCACCTCATTTTTTTATTCCTTAGTTTTTAAAGTATCTGTTACCAAGTTTTTGTACCAACTTTCCAATCAAGTTATAAAAGCCCTCTCATGAATCATAGGTAACCAATCAAGATGGCTTCTTCACTCTTGAGTCTGGCGCCTTGGTTGTTCAGGCTAAAGTATGCAAGGCTGGGAATGCCAACATGTGGGCTTACGCGTGGTCTCTCCAGTATGGTGGTCATAGATAGCTGGACTTCTCGCATCATAGCTCAACACTTCAAGAGTGAGTGTTCTGGCAAATAGCGGGGAAGCTATATGGCCTTTCAGGACCTTGGTTGGGAAGTCACGTTGTTTCGCCATATTGTATCGGTTGATGAAGTCAAAGGTTCACCCAGAGTGAAAAGAAAGGGACATAAACCTCATCTCTCAATGGGAAGAATGGCAAAGAATGGCTATGCTTTAAAACTGCCACAGAGACATATACACTTGTACTCGTATTTGAATAGAATGTGTCTTTGGAGGGAATAGGGAATTGCTAAGGGGAGAAACTGGTTGACTAGGGAAGAAAATGGGAAAGAAACTAACTTTTTCCTATAAAATCTTTTGAATTTTGTGTCATGTGCTTGAACAACCTTTTCAAAAAATTAAATACTGTTCCCCATGTCACAGCTTTGTCTAGAGCCACACCTGCCTCCAAAGGTCTGTCTGTTTCTAGGACATTCTGGACCAGTGCTGTTTGATAGAACTTTCTGTGATGGAAATAGTCTATGTCTGCGTTGTTCAATATGGTAGCCACTAGCCACATGTGACTATTGAAGTTAAAATCAAACTAAATTAAAATTTAATTCCTTACTTATATTAGCCACATTTTAAGTCCTAACCGCATGTGGCTAGTGGCTGCCTACTGGATAATACAGCTGAAGAAAGTGGGAGGAGCTTACACAAGTGGGAGGGGGATAGGGAGCATGAGATTCCTTGGGTCGGTGGTCTCCAAACACTTTCACACGCGTACCTCCTAAAACAATTTTAAGAAAATTCATAACCCCACTGCAAAAATGAAAGTTGACATCTAAGCGCTTTACCCTTAGTTTAAAAGTTTATTTTCGTTTGGAGTCACAAAAGATTCAACATTTTATAAGATGAGAACAAACTATAATTAGGATAAATATTTCATGAGATGGTTTGATAAGATAGGTTTAATTACTGAATAATGCACACTGAATCTGAGAGAAATTGCTTAAAAAATTTAGCACCACTAACCTATCTGCTTTAGTTGTTCTAAATTTAGAGTACCTCCATGTGGGCCATGCTTCACCCTTAACGGAAATACACGCCAGACAGGGAAAGACAGGAAGCCCTAAGAGGCGAAGATGCCTTGATGAATCATTAAAGAGGCTCTCCAGAAAGCCATGTATCAATCTTCCCTTTCTTTGGTTCAAGGAGATCTTTATACCCCAGAGCAAAGCTCCTTGGTGAGATGATCATGGGTGAGGGGACGTGGGAACTTCTGTGAGGCAGATTTAAGTTGAGACTCTGGCAATGAAACCTCTTCAGACCACTCTTGGGCCTCTGGTCCCTTGAACGTAGCCCCTCAGGTGTGCCTGAGCCCCGGTGTGGAGGCCGCTGCCTAGGAGGATGGAAGCTGGGCTTGGCACCCACTTGCCTGCTGCTGCTGTGAGTTTCCACGGAAACCTTCCAAGGAGTAGAGGCGAGGACAGGTCCTCGGTGCCTCTGGAGCTGACACGGGGTGGCCCTGCCGGCCTCGCTCCACAGCCCCCAGCCCGCTCTCCAAGGCTCGTCTGCCACTAAGGTGGGCCGATGGCCTGGGTCACTTTCACAGGAGCTCCTTGTCTGGAATCGTGAGCCCGTGGCACGTGGAGAGGGCCAGACATGGGGCTTCCCAGACTTGGCAAGATGCGCAAGGCCAGACTATTCCCTTTCATGGGTCAGTTCTGCGCACACAGCCCCCTCCTCACTGCCGCCACCCCCCCCTCTGCCCCTAATTACATCACACGGGACACAGACTGCAGAGGACTTCGGAGGGTCACGGTCCCCGGAGAGGGGGCACAGAGCAGGGCGTTGACCGGGGCAACCAAGTGGCCAGTGGCTGCCCAAGGCCTGGGAGAGCATCTCGCACGCGGCCCCTTGCGTGACCCGGGGGTCACTCAGGACATGAAAGCCACTAGTCCCAGCTGAAACTGACTAGTGTCAGCGACTAGTGTCGCTGTCACTAGTCCCTCCTGAGCTGCCGTCAAGAGGCCCAGGGCGGAGGCTGAACGCTCGCCAGCGGGTCGGCGCCAGGGCCACCAGCGGGGAAACCCTGATTTCCTTCTCTCTCTCCCCCCTCCCCCTCTCCCTCCCCTCAAATAAATAAATAAATAAATATTTAAAAAAAGAATCACACTGTATAAGACCCCCCTCCTCTAGGGCCAGGGCGCAGCAGGTGTACGGGGAGCCCCTGCGCCGGGTCCGGGTCGGCTGCCTCTGGGGCCCACAGGTACCCAAGAGGGCTCGGCGGAGGCCCTGAGGTGGGGCAGGAGGGGCCAGGGCGGCCGCGGGGTCTTCCGAGGGGGACATGTAAGGCAGCAGCACGTTTCCCCTGCTCTTCTGCTCTGGGGCGACAGGCAGGGCGCCTGGCCCGCAGGTGTCATCGCGGGGAGCACCCGGCTGGTGGCAGGTGTCATGGCTGGGAAGGCCCACTGGTCCCTCGGCTGTGCCCACACTGTCCCCGTGCCTGCCCCCTGCGCCTCTCCTTCCTCCAGGCCTGGCGCCCAGCAAGGGTGTTCTGAGCCCTGACGCCCACCGGCCGCCCCTCCCGCCACCAAGCCGGGCACCCCTGGTCCCTGAGCGCCAGCAGCCCTCCCAGGCACCCGGTTCCGCCCGGAGCCGCGGCTGCATGGCTGCGCACAGGCCTTAGCTCCCTCACCAGGCAGGCTTTCCCCTTCTCGGGGCTCCCGGCTTTGGCTCATCAACCCTGGAGCCCCCTGGCCCTGCCAGCCGCGTGTGGCGGTGTCCTGAATGGGAAGGTCCGGCCTCAGGGACTGCGGCCTGTGTCCCAGCCCAGCCTGAGCTTGAGCGGCTCTTTGGCCACCGAGGGCTCCTCTGGCCTTGGGCATCCCTGTCCCCTCCTGGAACCAACAGGCCGTCTGGGTGCGGCCCGGAGGTGGCCGTGGGGGACCCGGCGCTGGGGTGCCTATCTGGCTGGCGGGACCCCTCGGGAGTCCGCACTTGGGAAGCCCTCCAGCAGCAGAGAACTTGAGACCACAAGGTAGAAAACCAAGGCCAGCCCTGCCTTTGCCGGGTCTCGGACTCGAATTCCTCAGAGAAACGAGAAATGCTCTTTATTCCTGCTGCGTGCCCGCTGGCCTCCCAGTCTAGGCCCGCGGCCTCCCTCCAGCTCCGAGGAGCTTCAGCCCCTCCATGTGGGCAGAGGAGAGGGGCAGAGGCCTCGGTTCCTGACTCACCCGAGGCGTGTGGAGGGTCTGTCTGTGTCGCTGAACAAAAGGGACCTGCCCGCATGGGGCTCCCCAAAAGGCACCTGAAGTAAGGGAGGGAAAACGGATCTGGGCAGCGGGGGCCAACCGATCTCCTTAGATTTGGTGGCAGCAGTTCAAACGTCGGGTGGCTCTTTGGCTCATGGAAACACCACCCTTACCAGCCCAAGGAGGACATTTCCAGATGGGGACTGGGGGCCTGGGAAAGCGCAGGGGCTTCTGGGGTCTTCCCGGGGGTCTTCATGTGGAGCTCTAAAACCGGGTGCGCACACCGGCCAGCTCAGAGCAACAGGAACCTATTGCCCTACGGTTCTGGAAGCGAGGAGCCGCGAAGTGAGGTGCTGCCGGCTGGTGCTCCCTCCCCACAAACGCGTAGAGGAATCCTTCCTGGCCCCCTCCTGGCTTCTGGTGGCTGCCGCCCATCTGTGCAGCTGCCTGGCCCACATCTCTGCCTTTGTTGCCACATAGTGCTTTCTGTGTTTCTGCATCTTTAGGTTGCCTTCTTAGCAGGACACCAGGTACGCTGTATCGGCCCCTTGTAGGGCCCGTCCTACTTCAGTACAACGTCATCTTAACCAGTCACACCTGCAATGACTCTACTCCCTTTTTAAAAAAGATTTTGTTTATTTATTTATTTAGGAGAGAGAGAGAGAGCATGAAAGAGAACATAAGCAGAGGGAGGGGCAGAAGGAGAAGCAGACTCCCCACTGAGCAGGGAGCCCTACTTGGGGCTCGACCCCAGGACCCCAAGATCATGATCTGAGCTGAAGGCAGATGCTTAACCCACTGAGCCACCCACGTGCCCCTGCAATGACTCTACTTCTAAATAACATTTTGAGCTACTGGGAATTAGGACTTCAATACATCTTTCTTAAGGAGACACAGTTCAACCATGACAGCAATGAATTGAGGAGAAGTAGGTCCAAAGATAGATGTGCCCTCAGAGCTGGGAATCCGACAGGAGAGAGGCGGGTGTGGCCACAGAACGGCCTTGCAAGTGGAAATATTTTCAGAAAGCGGTCACGAACACCAGGGCATGGGTCAGGAAGAAATAAGTCAAAAAAAAAAAAAAAAAAGGAAGAAAAGTCTTGCAGAGCAGAGTGAAGAGGAGAGAAAGTAAAGCAAGAATAAGGAGAGAGGAGGTTGAGGGGAGGAGGGGGCTTCTGAGCCCCAAAAGACACGCAGGCCGTGGGAGGCCTAGGAAGAGAGGGCAGAAGGAACATTCTGAAGGACAGGAAACCACAGAAAGACGCAGTGTAAGAAATCTCATCTTTGCAAGCGATCATTCTGGAGTTCATTAAGCAATTTCCTGCACGAAGCTAGAAGGGCGGTGGGTACTCTGTCCAGTGAGCTGCTAATCTCTCTCTCTCTCTCTCTCTCTCTCTCTCTCTTTTTTTAAAGATTTTATCCATTTATTCATGAGAGACACACAGAGAGAGAGAGAGAGGCCGAGACACAGGCAGAGGGAGAAGCAGGCTCCATGCGGGGAGCCCGACGCGGGACTCGATCCTGGCCCTGGCTGCCCTTATCTCGCTTCATCTTGGTTTAAAAGGTGGAGGACAAAAAAAATAAAAATAAAAATAAAAATAAAAATAAAAATAAATAAAAAAATAAAAATAAATAAAGGGTGGAGGACACACAAGAGAGGCCCAGGGTCATGGCACCCTGAGCTGGGGGCCCAAGACCAGATGGATGGGCACCCCAGCTAGGGGCTGACAAGTGCCCGGGGGAGCAGAGCTGCTTCAGGTGGGAGCTGAGCCCAGGGCTTGGCTAGATACCACTTGCCCCGGCCCCAGGTCCTCCCAGTTCTCCCTGCACAGGAAGACAGCCCTCCCCGCAGCCACCTGGACTCCCCAGTACCACCCTGTCCATCTCTGCCCTGAGAGCACGTGGCCGTAGTTCCGGCTGAGAATGAATGAGCTGGGGTAAGAGGAGCAGATCCTCCACGTATCACCTCCTTCCAGGCACACGCTGTATGAAGCACAGATCTTTGTGGAACGCTGGTCTATTCTTCAGGTCACCCCTCAGATTTAGAAAGGAGGTGGTGTTTCCCCCACAGCTCCCAGCTACTCCGCATCCTGGGCCAACACACCGGACCCCCAGGTCCTCATGGTGGGTTCTGAACCTCTTGTGTTCCCCCGCGGCGTCTCTCCAAACGCCCCTATCTTGTATACTATTTTGTTTCCGAATGGTTGACAGATATTTAATTTGATAAGGCAATCAGAACAATGTCGTAGAAGGCCTAACATGTTAGTGGATTATTATTATCAACTGACCCTCTCAGAGGTCTTGCTTGCCCAGAGCAGGAAGTGGCTCTAGGCACTCAAGTAGAAGTCGCTTACTGCAGAGGGAGGCAGCGCATGGGCAGAAGGCAGGGCCTGGCTGCTGTGGGAAGCCTGGCTAAGCAGAGGTGACTCTTGGAAATGTCTTCTTGGCCATCCCCCTGGTGGCCCTGGATGTGTGGTGCTGCTCCCTTGGACCAGACTTGGCTGCACTCACGGTGGATAATCCCCGCCTGGCCTGGGCCTCCGGTCCTGGGCTGCAGCATGTGGTTGGAGCACAAGGTCCTGTGTCTCTCCAACTTTCTGAAGGTGGGGAAAGACCATCCGTGAATTCAGTTTTTGTAGTAAAAAGTGGAAAGGAGAGCCCTTTTTCCTATTTTAGGATTTTCCCAAATTAGGAAGAGTGTTCCATGTGGGCAGTTCAAAAGAACAACCGTCCACTAAAATAATATGGTGAATATTCAGAAGAGCCTCCTGAGAGAACACCCGAACCCAGAAGAGGGTCCCTCCTGGAGATTTCAGGCACTGCCATGTGGATGGGGAGACTTGCCTGAGTCCTGGACGAGCCCCGGGAGTCAGGCAAAGTTCGCTTCCTCCTATGACAGATCCAAGTGCTGGTGATGCGCTGGCCCCGGTATGTGCCTCGCACATAGCTGATGCTCAACCAATATTTGTTCAATGAATGAATGAACTGTGGGTCTCCCAGTACGCAATCGCCTGCCTCACGCGCATTAAGAAGTGAAGCAGGGTGGAGTCATCCATCAATTAAAGAAAACCTGAGGGCCGTGGGGCAGGTCCCATCCTTGCCCCCACACCTCACTCTCCTTATCTTCTAAGTTCGGAAGGTTGGCTGATCTCTAGGAATTTACCTTTGAATGAACTACAAAAAGAATTTTCGTCACCTGTAAGACAATTACAAATTTAAACACTGACTCGCTAATTTGATGAGGTTAAGGAATGACTGTTCATTATTTTTCAAGGAGAAAAATGAGGATATGGTTTGGTTTTTAAACGTGCCCTCCTAAAAAAAATAAAAATAATAATAAACGTACCCCTCAGCATGGATGGACCTAGAGGAATTAGGCTAAGTGAAATAAGCTGACTGAGGAAGACAAATCCCGTATGATTTCACATACATGTGGATTCAAAAAAACAAAACAAACAAACGAACAAACAGTAACAATGACAAGGCCCAGAAACAGACTCATAAATACAGAAAAGAGACTGGTGGTTGCCCGAGGGAAGGCGCTGGGGAGATGGGTGAAGCGGATTGAGAGGTACAAAGTTCCTGTCACAAAATAAAGAAACCACAGGGAAAAAAAGTACAACACAGGGAATATAGTCAGTAATATTGTAATGCACGTATTGTGAGCGTTTTGCAACGTGTGTGCAATTGTTGCATGACTTGTATACACCTGAAGCTAATTTAATATTACATTCCAACTATATTGCAACTAAAACTAAAAACAAAACAGAATGAAAGTATTCTTGTCTTTTAAAGATACGCGCTGGAATAATAGGGGATGAAATGTCACAGTGTCCGAGGTTTGCTTCCTAATGAATTGGAACAGGAAAGCGGGTTGGAAAACAGACGAGAAAGGCCCCGAGTGGATCCGTGGCGACTTAGCAATGTGTACACGGGCGTCGGCTGCACTGTTTGGTCTACTTTTTATGTTGGAAAATGTGCACGCTAAAAGGATTTTTTAGACCTTAGAAGCTGCTGTCCCAACATCTCTTGCTCCCTGGCTCTTTCTTAAAAGAACCTTCGGTGCCATCCGGGTGTCTGCTTCCACAGCGCCCCTGGGACTCAGGGCCAGGTGACCCCTTCCCCGCCTCCCACCCTCATTAGTCTCTGCAGATCAGGGCAAGCCTGAAATGACCTGTCAACCCTCTCACTAGGAGTGCTTCGAGGGGGACGAGGGATGAAGGAGAGCTTTGCGGGGACGCTCCACTGGGTCCTCCTGACTCCGAGAGGGCCGCCGGAAGCACTTTTCTCCTGCTGGAAGGCAGCAGGTGGCCCTAAATGCCCAGCAGCCACGCTGCATCCTAGAGGAAACCAGCGCCAGGAAGAAGCCAACATGCCGAACAGCAGAACAGAGAGATGACAAGGACCCAAGTCCCTGAGAAGCGTCCTGACCTGCTGGATCAAACAAGCCTAAAGTCCACCCTCTCTCTGGACTCCTCGTTAAGTGATACCATAAATGTTCTGATTCTTTTTTTGATTATTTACAACCAAGAGCATTCACAACCAAGAGAATCTTAGCAGATTCAGGCTCAGGGAATCCTCCTCTTGACAGTGGTGGAGTGGGGACTGAGCTAAAGGGAGGGATCCCTGCACCCCACAGTCACCACCATCGTCTGGGGTGCAGCAAGCAGTCAGTGAAGGAGACCAGAGGAGGGCGGCGGTAGGAGACGTCTTTCGGGAGGGGACACACTGTCCTACCCTTACCATTTTCAGTCCAGATAGACGGTTCTCCCTAATGTCAGGCCTTCCTGCTTTGAGTGACGGTGCCCTAAAGCTACAGACACAAGTTCAAGGGTCACCATTGGGAAAGTTGTGCCCGGCTCGTGCTACTGTGGATTGCCTCCGAAAGACGGCGCCCATCCCTTGGAGGAACGTTCATCCCAGAAATTATGCAAACCCGCTGTCGCCTTCCTGGGAGGCAGGAGCAGGTAGCAGGGGAGGGTGCGCGGCCTGCGGGGGTGCTCCTTCCCCACACATTACCCTTGGAATTCCAGGCCTTCTCCTGGCCCAAGTGGCTTCTCTTCCTTCTCAAGTTGATTGAAAGCCAGTGGATGGGGCCCTTGAGGGGAGCCTGGGGTCATCCATAAAGCAGAGAAGGGCTCCCCAGTTCCCTTCGCTCTGTCTCCCGGCGGTTCCTCCAGCCCTGTCTGCCATCTCTGCCTCAGCCCCCACCCCCAAATCACCTCCACCCGGGGTCGGGGTGGGGCCTTGGGGTCAGGCCTTGGCGCCCCCGTGGCCACCCCTCTGCTCCCTCCCCTCCCTCTCCTCTCACCTTAGGGCTCTCCACGCAGGTGGCTCCCCAGGCTTGGACCCACCGTCTGTACCCCATCCTCCTCTCTCATTTGCACAGAAGCAGCTCCTTTAGGTCTTATCTTCATGTCACCTTCTTGGGGAGAACATTCCTTACTCTGTCTCTTGTCCCCAGCGAGTGGCATCGCCTTTACTTGCATCCACGGTATCTCGCCCTTCTCTCTCACAAGTCAGTGTAATTGGAAATTTTGCACAACACCTCTCTTCCCTGTTGGATTTTAAGCTGAAAGAGGGTAGAGATTTTGTCCACTTTGCCCCACACTCCTTCCCAAGGCCCTACCACAGTGTCTAGCACATAATCAATGATTAGTAAATAAAAATCGGTTGGGTGCCTATCAGGTGTGGCCGCAGCTGAGGCCTCCCAAAAGTATGGTCCCAGGGACCCCTGCAGACCCTCTTCGACCTCTTGCATCCATGGAGTTCCACACCTAGCAGGCTCCGGCTCTAGAGGAAAGAGTGCGGAAAGGGACAAATGTGGACAGATCCGAGTCCACCTGGGAACCTGAAAGCCATGTTGTTGCCTTACAGGGAAACTGGCTTATAGAATTCAGGACATTCCCCTCCCAAGCACACTTGTTCCTCACTGTTTGCTCTAAAATGTTTTGTGTGACTCCAAGATGCAGACTAAAGACTAGAAATAGAAAGCAAAGGCTGAGAAGAAGAAAAGTCAGCCATTTCCTGTTCATGGGCCGCACACGCCAGCGGGGAGAGCGTCCTTGTCCTCCTCCTGCCTCAGCAATAAAGGCTGCAACGCCCCCACATCGGTGATGCTCCCTCCTGGACTGCAGGCAGAGGGCTGGTGGGAGAAACCACAGGTATGACGTCCAGGGGGTGGGGACCCCTGGAAGCACCATGGCTGCGAACTGCTGGTTCCTTTCCCTGGGACGTTCGAGCAGCTCAACTTCCTGAAAAGTGTCCCTCTAGGAAAATCTTGGAGTCATTCTATCCTGAAGTCAGGTGTGGAATGGGTGAGACTGTTCCTGCCAGGAAACAGGTTTAGTCGAAGGTCAAGAGAGTCCAGTGGCAGTTTCCTGGAACAGTCAGGTGGCGAAGGCATCATGGCCTCCTGTAGGTGGGCCTGGCCTCAGGGACTCTGGGAGCCTGCCCTATTGGAGATGGGGAAGGCCAGAAGGTGGGAAGCATGGGGACAGCTTTCAGAAGGCGTGGGGGTGGGGAGAGTCAGCAGGTGTAGGCTTGAATTCAGCCTCTGCAGTGGAGGGCTCTCCCCGCTTTGAGGCTCGGTGTCCTGTGATAGTGTAGGTCTGGCTGTGAACCCGAAGAGAAATGCTTACGGATGCCCCTGCATGTAGGAGCCTTGAGATTCAGAGGCAGCGTGGAGGATTACTACCCAGGGGCTGAGCTCAAGAACCTAACCTTCAGTCCCTCCTCACCGTGCCTCCTTCACACTGGTTTTCCCAACACATGAGCTGTCAGTTCTCAATGAGTTTTCGAGGCCTCCTGGGGGTCCACACCAGAACTTCTCAAACGTTTCCACGAATTTGTCCCCAATAAGAATGAATAAATGCCTCAGAGCAGCACAGCTGAAATTCCTTTAGGTTCCTTGTTTTATCTTTTTTTTTTTTTTTTTACTTTTTAAAACCAGAACGTTTATTTTGACTAATCGTTGAAATCCTTAAGATGAACTGGATGCTGCAACAGCTGCCCTCTTGGGCTTAGGTGTTGTTCCTTCACGGAATCCATGCCTGAATCTGCGGTATACAATTTTTAGGTGCCTCATTCGACTGGTCCCGGTGCTATTCCGTCTTTTAGCCTTGGCACTCCAGTTATACTTTCTCTTCCGCTTGGCAGGGTAGCCACACTTGCCGCAGGTGGACTTCTGAAGGTGGTAGGCCTTAGAGCCACAGCGGCGGCACAACGTGTGCATCTTATTGCGACACTTTCCGAACGATGACGTCCCCTTCGTCATCTTGTTTCCGCGGCAGACCCCAAAGAGTGGTTCCTTGTTTTATCTTAAAAATTCATGTGGATTAGGGGTGCCTGGCTGGCCGTTGGTGGAGCATGAGACTCTTGATCTCAGGGTTGTGAGTTCAAGCCCTACGCTGGGTGTAGGGACTACTTAAAAATAAAATATTTTTTAAAAAGTCATGTGAATTTATGTATCTTAATCTGTAATACAGTCATGCGTGTTTGACATAAATATATTATTTTAACTACTCAAATAAAATGTACAGTTCTAGGAAGTTGCTGGGAGGAGGAGAATGGACAATGAAGAAGAGTTGGGAGGACTTGGCTCCTCACATCTGAACCCTGTTTCATTCTCCCCATAACTTTACGAGGTAGAAACTTTAACAATTTTTATGTATTTGTTTGAGAAATAAAGTGAGTGGAGGGAGGAGCAAGGGGGCGGGACAAGGAAGAGGAAAGAATCTCAAGCAGACTCCATGCTCAGTGCGGAGCCGAACACAGGGTTTGATCCCATAACCCTGAGATCATGACGTGAGCCCAAACCAAGAGACAGACATTTAACTGACCAAGCCACTCAAGCACCCCGAGGTAGAGTTTAAAAAAAGAATTAAAACATTACAGCCATTATAAAGGAGAGTGTGAGCATTCCTCACGGGGTAACTCCCTAAAAGAAATCCTTGTGATCCGTATCTGTGGCATTTTTCTCTCTGCTGGCTTTGCAAGTTGTTGGACATCCTGCCCCCTGGGGTCTGCGAGGTGTGTCTCAACCGTGCGGTCATTCACAGACACTGTCCCTATCCCCTCAATGGAGAGCGGTAGCCTCCTGCCCAGAACCCATTCTGCTAACTCGATGTAAGCTTTGGCCTCAAGTCAGCTCTGTCAGAAACCAAGAGACAGGAGGGAATCTGACTTCTACAGACTCTTGCCTGATCTTCCTTTTAGAAGTAGCTGAACCTGGCGGGAGCGTTACGTCTGGTGGTTCCGAGCTAGTAGCCAGCTACTCAGGGGTCAGTGTGCATAAACGAGGAGGTGCTATGGACTTCAGGTCAGAGCCGGTGGGGAGAGGGCGGAGCTGGAGGCACGCTCTCTGGGGCCCTGCCCTGGAGAGAAGGGGCTGGGGCTGGAAAGAAGCTACAGCAGGTCGATGACCTGCTTGCAATGGGGGCTTCTGATACCCAGGTCCTGAGGACAAAATAACAGCACAAGGTTGAGGTGAAGGTCTCTCTCCCCATGTCTGCAGTGCATCCAGGGGCTCAAGGAGGAAGGCACTGCTCCCTGAGATCTTGGCCAAAATGGCCAGGATGGCTTCACAGGCAGCAGCCAACAGTGAGGGTCCAGACAGGAGGGCCTGGGAGCAGAGAGTGTTCTTTCACACAGAGACGCCTCCATCGACACCCAGCAGGAGCCTCACAGGGGGGTGCCAGGGCACAGGCAATGGGCCGGGATGGCTGAATGTCAATGCCTCTGTGGCCTAATAAGTATTCACATCCAGGGAGGGCTTGAGGAAATTCGGGTTACAGAACTCTTTCAACCAGGCATGGAATCATGGGATCTTTCTTGCCTATATATGTTCCTGAAAACAAAACCAAAAAGGAAACAAACTGGGCCTTAAATGTGGAATGAATTTACTCCTTCAAAGTAGCACCTCAGGAGGTTACGTGCACATTCTATGATGCGCACCATGTTTGCAGGAATCGTCTTTGGGAACTGACTTCGGAGCCATCCTACAAGTCACACCTCAGAGTCAGCTGGTCTGATCACTCCACTGATTCTTCAGATTTGTCTTTGAATAATTTTTGCTTGATTCTAAAGATAAAAATCATCCATCAAATGATTATGCTTGTTTGTTTGTTTTTTTAAATAAGTCTGTTTCTCTGTAGACTGTAAATTTCTTGAACCAATGGAGTGCGTCTAGTTCATCTTTGGCTACAGAGGACCTGGCCAGGCACTTGAGAAATGCTTGATCAATATTTAACTCTGTGCTCATTCACTCCACTTCATGGGCTTATTTCTGCTACTGTTGTGTTTCATACACATTGCGGACATCAAAACGTTTGACTTCTCTTCTCAGGTGGCTTTTTGGTATTAAATAGTTAATATTTATTCCAGAAAAGGAAGGGTTATTCTAAATCTGCACCCACCAAAACCCACGGTAGAAATGCCTTCTGGAACGAGCATCAACAATTTAGCTTTTTCTGTTGGTTGACGTCACAGAGAACAGTCTGTCAACATTTTCCCCTATGTTGCTTTTCTTTTTGGGGGCATAGAATAAAGATGAAAAATCACAGCTCTGAGAGCACACAGAACAGAGAGCTGGCACTCGAGGGATTGATTATGTATTCACTTATTTATTATATTTTTAAAAAATGGCCCAGCTGCTTCAGCTTACACAAGCTGGGCTGAAATATTTCACTCGATGGTATTCTCATCTGGTGGTTATAATACTGGGTGATTCAATGCAAAGGTTTTTTTTTAACCCTAAAAGGAGAAAATCAGAATTAGGTTAAAAAATAATATTAGTGCTTAAAACTGAGATTTAAATATTCAGGTATTTTCAAGAAATGGCTGCTGCCTTGCTCTGCCCGTGGTACGTGTCGGAACCAGCGCATCTGGGAGAATTTTCCAGTTGCTCACTAAGTGTCCCTCACATGAGCTGCAAGGTCCAGGCCCAGACCTATCCACTTGTACCTTGTAACGTGATTCCAGGTGATTCTGATGCAGACCTGTGGTTGAGAACATGTGATCTATAGGCATCTGACCACTGCTTCCCTGTTAATTTCTCTCCTGTGGTCATCATTATGCCTGATAAGTTATGTTTTTGTCAAATGATGGACTAGCTCAACTCCAACTGTCTCAGATAGAAGGAGGAACTCATTGGCTCGTGTAACAGGAAAGCCCAAGGTCAGGTTTGGCGCAAGACATTGCTCGATTCAGCGACCCAAATGGTGTCAAGATCAGGCTTCTCTCTTGGCTCGGCCTTCTCATGTTGGTGCTTTCCTCAGACAAGCTCTTTTGTGAAGGCAAGATGGCTGCCCGGAAAGTTAACCTCTACTTATCAAATGTTAGAATGAGATTCTGTGATCTGACTCCCCTTGGTCCACATGGGGTCCCAAGTATCCATCTCTTCTGTACCTGGCAGGATTCATTCGTAGACTACAGAAGCCACTCCAGATACTTAGCAGAGAGGGATTTAATTCCAGTACCGAGTGCTTGCAAAATTGTTGGATGATCTAAAGGAGTGAGTTTTCTTTTCTTTTCTTTTTTCTTTGCTTTTCTTTTCTTTTTTCTTTTCTTTTCTTTTCTTTTTTCTTTTCTTTTCTTTTTTCTTTCTTTCTCTCTTTACTTATTTATAATGGGAGCACTAGGGTTTATTAAGCTGCTTATGCTTTAGTACAGACTCTGGGGCTTACCCATGGGGCTCTTGATGTATAAAGCCCAGACATTTTGCCAATTCTTGAGCAAAATGACACCAGGAAATTGACAGCTAAGCAGGTGTCGCACCCAAGTTCATCATCTGTCATCTTCTTGTGGCCATCAGCCACTGCCAGACACCACACCCCTTTCACCTGCAACTTGATCATGGACTTCACTTCATCTACTCTCACTGTGCATCAGCAAGGCCTAGTCAGGCCTGCACCCAGAATCTGTGGGATCTGCTTGATCAGAGATTCTGAGGCCAGCAAGGCATCATACTTCCTGGCCAACATCTTGACTAATTTTTTATTCTTGTTGAGTTTCTTCAGTGCCTCAGTGTCCATGTGGGAAGTAGTCACAGTCCTGGCCTCATCCATCACAGTGCTGCTAACCCCCAGAACACAGACGCAGAATGTGGGGCAGGGAGTAGGCTTATGTCTGACCAGTGTCAGAGTCCTTCAAGGGCATCTACAGCTCCACCACCTAAAGGGGTGCTTTTTAGACTGAAGCTTTAAAAATGACTCCCGGAATGCAGGAAAACTAACTTGTTGGGGAGAACTCTGATTCTCGAAATGCTCAGGAAAGAAGGGCAATCAGGAGGCCACTGTGGGAATAGTTGAATTCAAGCCCACATGTCATATTTGTGATTGAGGATCAGGAGGCCCGGAAGCTGGTGACATTGCCTCCAAACTGCTTCTGAAACCCAACACACAATTGACCAGATGTGGAACCACTGCTTCATAGGAAGGGTCCAGAAGCATGTACACCTATAGAAAATATGAATGTTGTAGGGAAGCTAGTTTGAATGGAAACTTTTGGATAACAGTTTGCATTCATGTCATTGCCTGTGGAAAAGTCTAGAAAGGTGGTTTTTAGCTATATAACCACAGTAATGGGAGCAGTAGTGCAGGGTGGTTAGAAAGGATTCTGAGGGCCCGTCCAACACAGCAGGAGGCTGGGAGGGTACAAGTCTCTCCTAGGCAAGTAACCACACCTCCCACTTCTGGGAGTGTCCAGGGTCAAGTATACCTGTAGCCCAAGGAGTAATCGTGGGGTCAGGTTGGTTGTCCAGAGGCAATTTAGGTTAAATTTAGGTTAAATTATGCTGTTACTAGAAGGAGGGGTAAAGATGCTGGGTGACAAAACCCAAAGATGTCCCCTGTAAGGTGTCCCTGCAAGGGACATGATGCTTTATCATGATCAGTATCGTCACCTACACTGTTTCCATTCCACCGTTTCTTCTCCTTTGCAAGACAGGCCCCCTCACCCTCTCCGCCCTGTAACAGGGGAAGGTGGGGGCAAGGAGGGTGAGAGGGTCCATCTTAAGAAGTTCAGACCCAGAGGTTAAGAGCCTGACCAAGCTAATCCTACAGCTGGTGAGAGGCAGGGTTTACATTCAGACCCAGTGTCCTGAATCAAATCCCATTCCCTTGGGCTGGGCTAGAGCAGAATGTGGAAGAAAATTCTTCTGAAACAATGGTTCCAACCCCCAGCCCACATGAATACAGCCGTGTGCCAAGGGCCTTGAGGGAAAGTATTCCTCCGCTTTCGAGCAGCTCTGGCCGGATTCGAGCACAGGGTCAGGGTGGACTCCGGCACCACAGGAGAGGCGGGGAACCTGCACAAGAGCTTGGATGCTTGGCACCCCCCTTCATTTGGTCTTAATCTGAAGAACGAAACAGGGAGTTTCACGTTTGTTTGTTTAATGCTGGGTGTTCCAAGATGCCACAGTATCATTTAAAATATCTGAATTTAGGACATAGATTGGCTCGTGTTTCTCCCAAACAGCAATATTTTTAGCATTAGCCATTCCCACGTAAATGCAAAATCTTCTTTGATAACAGATCAAAGCAAATCCCTCCTCCTAGGCTTCCTTGCCGGCTGCAAAATGACTGGGTTTGCATAAACCAGATTAGAGCCATGCAGAGCTGCTAGCAGCATTACAAATGCCTCCTGGCGTCAGCACCCAGGAGAACCCCCCCACCGCGTAGCAGCAAGAGTCTCCGCTCCACGGTGCTCAGACATTCAGGCCACCCACCACAGGGACGGAGACGTCAAACTGGACTGCAGTGTCCGAGGGGCCCTGCATGTCAAGGACAGGGACTTGCCTCGAGGCCAGTGGGCCTACAAGGATATAGGGGCTGGAAGGGCAAGCTCCAGGGCTGCTCCCTGAAAGTCCTACCTCGAAGTCAGATCCCATGAGGCCTGTGCAGCTGCCACACGCAAACAGCTCCACCTCACTGGGCAATCGGGCCAGAGCTGTTTGTGATCAAGGAAGTTCTTCCTTTTCACATGTGAGGTTGGGTCACACTCCCAGAGTCCTCACCATCTGCCTTAGCTCAGGCTGCTCTAACAAATTACCACGGACTGGGCCGTTGAAGTAACAAATACTTCTCACGGTTCTGGAGGCTGGAAGTCCAAGGTCACGGTGCTGGCAGTTTCTGGTGAGAGCCCTCTTCCTGTTTGCAGATGGCCTGCTTCTCATGGTCTCACATGCTGGAGAACAGAGAGAAAGAGCAAGCTCTTGTGTCTTTTTAAAAAATAAAAACACTAATCCCATTCACAAGGGCTCTACGGTCACTGCCACCCCTGCTCCCTCCTAACCTCCCTCCTACCCTGCTCCCTCCTACCATCACTCTGGGGGTTGGGATTTCAACATATGGATTTGAGGGGCCATTCAGTCCATAGCATCATCTTGCTGTAGAGAAGGAGTTTGGGAGGAGCTGCTCACTCCTGGGGTCCTGGCCTACAGTGGCAGGTTGGGACAAGTCTTCCTTGTCCCTGTCACTCATGCTAGGTCTTGGTGAAGCCTTATTGACATTTCATACAGTGAGCTGGTTAGTTTTTTTTTTCTTCTTCTTCTTTTTTTTTAATCTCATGGCTTCATTTTAACAAAGTTAAGAAAATACTTCTGTCATGGACTGAATTATGTCCTCTTCCAAAATACATAAGTTTTTTTTTAAATTTTTATTTATTTATGATAGTCACAGAGAGAGAGAGAGGCAGAGACACAGGCGGAGGGAGAAGCAGGCTCCATGCACCGGAAGCCCGATGTGGGATTCGATCCCGGGTCTCCAGGATCGCGCCCTGGGCCAAAGGCAGGCGCCAAACCGCTGCGCCACCCAGGGATCCCCCAAAATACATAAGTTAATGTGCAAAGCCCCAGAGTCATAAATATGACTGTATTTGGAGATTGGGACTCTAAAGTAATCAAGTTAAAATTAGGACATTAGGGTGGGTCCCAATCCAGTATGACTGATGTCCTTCTACGAAACAATTAGGACACAGACAGGTACAGAAGGAGGACCACGTGAGGACACAGGGAGAGGATGGCCATCTGCAAGTCAAGGAGAGAGACCTCAGAAGTGGCCTTGCGACACCCTGATCCTAGATTTCTAGCCTCCAGGACTGTGAGACAGTTTCTGTCGCTTACGGCACCCAGGCTGTGATTGTTACAGCCGCCCTAGAGGATTAGCGCACCTTCCCTCCAGACCAACTGGTAGTATCATCTCCTGCCTCGGGTCTCCAGCCCTTTTTCTTGAAAGCACTGCTGATAATCTGTCCTCTGGATGCAGAGATGGCAGTGAGGCCATCAGCAGCAGGTGTGAGCTTGGAGTCTTTTCCCAAGTATGACCATGGAATCACCCACTCATGCTCTCTCTCTCTGGGCTCTTTCTAGGGCTGTGGAAACAACAAAGGCTTCCCAGGTGCTTCTCACTGGGGGGCATTTCATGGAGGGGAACTTCCAGGGGGAAAGGACCCCGCACAGATTCAACACGCCTCCTTGGTCCCCACATTTACCTTTCTAGGCAACCGACACACCAAATACTCACACCTCCATTTCCTCTCAGCATCGGTGGTTTAATCCAGTTGGGCCTCGCCTTCCTGAGTGTGTTTCCAACTACGTTGGCACAACACTGGGACACGTGGGTTGGCTGGATTGGCTGATGTGTCCTAGATAGCGTTAGTGCCTTGTCTCCTGCGGGCATGATGGACTCACACGGGGAAACTGATCGGACATTATGGATGATGGCAGTGACACACCGTCTTGCTTTCAGTCCTCTGTGGTATGTCTTGTGTTCATGCTACAGTATACGTGATAAGCACTGTGAACTCTTAGGAGAATAAGGGTTAACCATACCACGAATGGTTGCACAGGGCAGGATACCTCTCCCCGCAGAAGTCTCCTGGGGCCTGGTGTTCTAGCCGTCCAGTCATGCCCTCTGCATTCCAGACAACTGTACTTACAGCTCCCATCTCCTTAGCGATCGCTGCTCCGTGGGTGCACTCTTGCTGGGACTACCTGGGAGTGCCCCACTGGACCCAGCACAATTGATATTTCCTATAGGAATAAATTGTGCTCATGATTTCGATTCTTTTGTACTTATTAGCCATTTTAGTTTCAAAGTTGTTCTCCTTTTCCATCCTCACTGTAACCATCAGCATAGGTAAAGAATCAGACACGTACCCGGTGGGATTAGCAAAGGCTTAGGCCGGGGTGCATAGAAAGTACTGGAGTTCCTACCCATCTGTATTTTTAATCTCATAATTGAGTGTAGGTTTCACCCACATCATTAACCTGTCATACAGTAGAGCGTGTGATGCAGTGTGTGTGTTCACAAGCCAACAAACAACACACAAGGCAGGTGCCTGCGGAAGACGTTCTCACTGAGGGGTTGGATTTCAGGAAGTTTGGAGACTGAGCCAAGACCAAGAATCAGCCGGTCTTGCCCGTCTGGGCCTCATTTCCTTCCTTGTGCAACAGGACGTGAGCAGGGCCCGGCCCGGGCGGCTCCCTCCCAGCTCCCGGCCCCTGCACAGCGTCTCCTCAGGGGCGCATCCCCTGGAGCAGGAGAGGCTCCCGCCTCGGATGCTGGGGCCTCAGGCCTCCGGAGTGGTGACATGCACGCGGCGCGGGGCCTGGGTTGCGGCCCAGAGAAGCCCACGTGCGGTCGCCCGGGGCCTGCGGAGGCCGCACAGTGAGCGCCCAATGCGTGTTGGCAGGATAGCGCGTGAGGTGCTCTGAAGACCGAGTCCCCAGCCTGGCCCGAGGGCGCACGTCCCATCTGGCTGCTCGGCCACGGGAGCTGAGGCCTGCGAGGCCCGCAGCGTGTGCCCACGTCTGCTCCTCTCAGGCGGGAAGGGGCAGGGCCGGAGAGGCTCTGACCTCACGGGAAGACGCAGCGGGAGCTCCTCAATCTTTTACCTGAGGGGCTGCTGATGTAGGGCATCCCCGGGGGGCGTCTGGGTGCCCTGCCCTGCTTCCGGCCGGTGGCGGCAGGACCCCATCCCCTCCGTCCTGGCCCCCAGGGCTGTGGCCAGACCAGGGGATGACAGTGCTCCCGGGCTGGGGGTCTGGAGGAAGCGGGGCTGCTTGTCCTACCCCTCGGTCCACCTGGAGGTTGCTGGAAGGAGAGCAGCGGCAGCCGCAGAAACCTGGCCTGTAGTGACATCCAGAGGTCACGGAGAGAGCAGCGTGGGCAGGGGACAGCAGGAGGCCGGGACAGCTTAATGTTAACCGGGCTGCGTCCACAGCGGCATTTTCCGCTTGACATCACACGAGCCTTGGCCCAACCTTCCGGACGTTCCGAACCTTCTGGGCACGTTCCCAGGGTGCAGGCAGATGGAGCTCGGGCTGCTGAAGAGAAGGCCCCAAGGGGAAAGGGATCTGATCCAGAGCCGCAGACACAGGAGCCACCCACAGCCCAACCAGGGTCCACAGGGCTTCCCGCAGCTTCCAGAGGCCAAAGCGCATCAGAATCACCTGGGCTGGGCGGCTGGTTGCAGCCCCAGGTGTGGCAGCCTCACCTCAAGGGTTGTGACCTGGAGACCTGGGTGGGGGGAGGCTCTAGGAAATTGGCACGCGAGCTCCTCAGGTGATGCTGATGGACGGTCTGTGGGCCGCACTTTGGGGGAAGCTTTCCCAGCGCCCAGAATCACAGCGATGAGCGTCTGGATGGCGAAGCCTGTTAACGAAATAATTTCAGAGTACGGGGTCACTTTGGGGGAAGGCAGGTCTTTCCCCACCCAATTTTTCTAGAACTTTGGGTGGGGGGGATGTGGTTAAGGAAACAGCGTGCCAGGAATGAATGAAGGCGGAGATCGCAGTTTAGCGAGGGAGGCAGAGGATGCAAGGACCGGCCTTCCGGATCCTTCCAAGTGTGCCGCCTTCCTTTCCCCGCCTCTGTACCTCGGCTCGCTGTTGGGGGCCACGGGGCAGGGACCAGGGAACTGACTCCTTACAGAGGACCGACTGGCCAGCCTCCAGGAGGCCCCAGCGAGGCCTCGCTCCCGCCTCCCCTGACCCGCCGGGCCCTCCAGCACCTTCTCACCGTCCCAGCCACCCCAGGCTGCATGGCCCCCCACCTACCATCTTCTTCCCCAGGAGAAGCCTCAGGAAACACGCTTGGGGCTAGGACCTGGCCCCCTCGGCTCCGTCTCTACTGGCTGCCCCGTCAATGAGATGATGCCAAATGCTTTCGTAAAGCTCCACCTTGGCGGCCCAGGTCCTCAGACTCACTCCTCCCCTTTGGCCCAGAGCAGCCCAGCTCTCAGGTCCCTCCTTTGTTTCTGCTTCGTGCAAGACTTCCTTTGAAGACCGGCTTCTCATGGTTTGAAGAAAAAAAATTTTCAACCACAAATTTAGTGTGTCTGCCCCATTTTTTGATAAGGAAGCCCAGAGCGTGAACTCTCAGCCTCTTAGTTTCCAGTTTTGATGTGCGCACTGGGTATTTTATTAAAGGGGCTTGTATTTTTTATCCGAGTTCTAAAGCGGAAGTAAAAGAATTGCAGTGAGACAGGTGGTTTTTTGAGAAAGCTGGACTCAAGTGGGTGACATGGGGGCAACCTGACTCAAGGGTGAGTGGCGGGAAGCCAGGGGGCAGGTGCGCAGAGGTGGTGCTCCTCAGGGTCTTCTTCAGGACCTTCCTCCGGGCCTCCCTCAGGCCTCCCTCAGGGCCTCCCTCAGGGCCTCCCCCAGGCCTTCCTCAGGGCCTCCCTCAGGACCTTCCTCAGGGCCTCCCTCAGGACCTCCCCCTCAGGGCCTTTCTCAGGGCCTCCCGCAGGACCTTCCCCTCAGGGCTTTCCTCAGGGCCTCCTTCAGGACTTTCCTCAGGGCCTCCCTCAGGACCTTCCTCAGGGCCTCCTATAGGACCTCCCCCTCAGGGCCTCCCTCAGGGTCTCCCTCAGGGCCTCCTATAGGACCTCCCCCTCAGGGCCTTCCTCAGGGCCTCCCATAGGGCCTCCCTCAGGGCCTTCCTCAGGGCCTCCCGCAGGACCTCCCCTTCAGGGCTTTTCTCAGGGCCTCCCTCAGGACCTCCCTGAGGACCTCCCTCAGGGCCACCCTCAGGAGCTCCCCCTCAGGGCCTTCCTCAGGGCCTCCTGCAGGACCTTCCTCAGGACCTCCCCCTCAGGGCCCTCCTCAGGCTTTCCTCAGGGCCTCCCTCAGGGCCTCCTGCAGGAGCTCCCCCTCAGGGCCTTCCTCAGGGCCTCCCTCAGGGCCTTCCTCACATCCTGTCATGTGTCCCTTGAATCAGTCCAGGTAAGTCTCAGGAACTCTTTTTTTTTTTTTTAGATTTTATTTGCAAGGGAGAGTGATGGGGGGCAGGGGGCGAGGGAGCCGCAGGTCCCCACTGAGCAGGGAGCCCATGGGGGGCCTGACCCCAGGCCCCGCATCATGACCTGAGCCCAGGCAGCACTTGAGCAACGAGCCGGCCGGGCACCCCCAGGAGTCCGCCCGCAGCGGCCCAGTGCCCCAGAACCAGCTGGTTCCTTCTCTTTTGCTCTTGAAGATCCGGAATCCTCCAGACCAGGATTTTAGACAAGCGAGCCGCTGTGCCCGCGTCTAAAGTGACCCACGCGGGACGCCCTGCCCTTTGGAGATTTAGGGTAAAATTGGCTCAAAGTCCAGCTGCATGGCCTTCCTGCGGTGTCCTTGCCCGTGTCGTCCTGCAGGCCGGTGACTCGCCCGTCCTGGCCTCAGGCGGACGCAGGAGCCTTCCCGCCCGGCGTGGCCGTGGCCCCCTTCCTGAGTCCCGGCGGCCGGAGGGAGATACAGGAACCCCCTCTGCCCTGGCTGGACTCCCCCGGCCCCAGGGCGCCCCTCCGTCTGGCTGTGGACCCCGAGTGCGCCCCAGTGAACTCCTGCGCCCAACCTCCATCCCCCAGGGGCCTCCGGGAAACGCCGGGTCTGGCTGCCCCAGGCCGGCCCGCTGGGGCGGTGGGCGCCTTCCTGGTCCCCAGAGTCCGAGGGCCCAGCGCTCTCAGTGCTTTGCTTTAACGGCACCGCGGCCTACTGACAGAGCCACGGCCCAGAGGGGAGCGCGGCCCGGCTCGCGGCCTTGGTGGCTGAGCCCAGGAAGGCGCGGGTCACGGGGCGGCTGGTTTGGCTGTGGCGCCGCGGGTGCCGGGCGGTAGGACTGGACCTCCCGGGCTCTCCGGGGCAGGAAGGCCCCTCGCCTGGTCCCCCTCCCCGCCTCCCCGTGGGGCTGCGGCACCGACCCCGGCCGTCTGCAGCGCCCCAGCTCCCTCGCCCCGAAAGCCCACATGGCCCATCCGGCCAGCCTGGGTATGTTGCCTGCTCGCGGCTGCGACTCCCTTTGCGCCTTGGGGGGCCGAGGAGGCCGGATCGAGGGCCGCACCCACCCAGGACAGGTGGTCCCCATCTCCCCTCCTGCAGGTGGCTGAGGGCATCACGGGCCGCCTGCCTGCATCTGCCTCCTGGCCGCCGGCCACCGGGCCAGGACTGGCGCACCCTGGGCTCTGCACTTGGGCAGCCGGGGTCGTCGCGGCACCTGTCCCTCCGTCCCTTGGTGTTGCTGCCAGAAATGCAGGAGGTGACGTGAGCACAGGGACCAAGGCGCGCACGGGCACACAGGGAGCACCACGTGGGCCCCCGGGCTCCTGCTCAGGCCTCGCTCTTCCTCCTCCGTGTGCTTCCCTCCTTCCTTCTCCGCTGCCACGACCCGGCGACCTGCTGGCTTCTCCTCCACCTGGCTGTCAGCTCGAGGATCGTCCCCGAGGAGCGTCTTTCATCTGTACCTAGAGTTGGGGGGCTGCGGCGAGGACGGGGCCTGTACCCCGGCGGCTCTCCGAGCCTGATTATTCCTGTGATGGCAAGACTGGCGACTGTCACCAGCTCCACTCACTTCAGGGTGCACATGGTCCCATCGTCGGAGGCTGGGAGCAGGGGCCGGCTCCATCCCACAGCCCAGGCAGAGGAGGCCCCGGGAGCAGGGCGTGAAGGTGGCAGAGACGCCCGCTGCTTGCCGCCTCTCCCAACCTTCCAGGCCCAGGCTCCCCGCACTACACGTGTTGAAAGAATAATCTTTTATTTTTTTAAAATTTTAAAAAGATTCTATTTATTCATTCATGAGAGATCCGGAGAGATAGGCCGAGACCCAGGCAGAGGGAGAAGCAGCTCTGCATGGGGGCCCGAGGCCGGCCTCGATCCCAGGACCCCAGGGTCACGCCCAGAGCCCCAGGCTGACACTCAACCGCTGAGCCCCCCAGGTGCTCAACGGAGCAGCCTCTTAGGGTGCCTGCTGCCCTTCCGCGCCCCCACCCCGTGCCTCTGACCGTGCCCTCTACTCTCCCACCTGGGGGCTCCTTGAACACCTGCTCGGCCCCTTTGTCCTGAAGCGCCTGGTCACTGAGCCTCCGGACCGTCCCCCTTGTCGTCACGCTGCTCACCAGCCTTCTGATGCCCCCGCCTCCTATCAGCTTAGTCGCTTCTGCTACTTCAGCAGACACGTGGGCACCTAACCTTCTGTCTTTGATTGTAAGCTTCTAGAAGGCAGACGCTGCGTCTGGCACAGCCACGTCCCGCAGAGGCTCCCGCGCAGTAGCCACAGGACGAGGGTTTTGCCACGTTTGGCCGCAGCCACCACCCCAGGCCCTTGTGGCTTCAGGCAACGGAGGTGGATTTCTTGCTCCTGTTTCCTGACCCTCGCAGGTCGGCTCCAGCTCTGCTGAGCTCTGCCAGCTCCGTTCTTCACGTCTCCCCCTGCGGGGTCCAGACCAAAGGACTCCTCCTCATCTAAAATGTGGATTTGTGGACACAGAAAACAGCAAGAAACAGGCCAGAAATACAGGGCAACTCCTGAGACTTCTTGGAGCAGGCGCGGTCACTTCTACTCACAACCCATCAGCCAGAACTAGTTCACAGCCAAGGGCGGAGAGGGAGGAAAACAGTGAAGTCCTTTTGTAGAAAGTGGGTTGTGGGGACGCCTGGGTGGCTCACGGCTCGGGGCGTGACCCTGGGGTCCCGGGAGCCCGCTGCTCCCTCTGCCTGGGTCTCGGCCTCTCTCTGTGTCTCTCATGAATAACTAAATAAAGTCTTTAAAGGAAAAATAAAGTGGGTTGGGAGCAACTGGGGAAAATGATACAGTATTCCACGAGACCACTAAACGTACCGTTTAAGGGAAACTTGACAGGGGGACGATTACAGGTATTGCGGGGAAGGGTCACGGTGTCCACGTTTCTACACCATGAGGGGTCCGTGTTCAGGTGTGACTCCAATCAGAATATACCTGATTCTGCCCGTGAGAAGGGGCATAAGGTATTCGCTCCTCCTGGTGCTGTGAATGTTTATCTATCTCCATGGGGGAAACACACCAACCATCAGGGTGTTCAGGCCTTAGTGATGGGGAAACTACAGAACTCACAACACCCGGGCCAGGTTTTTCAGAGCTTGATGGAGGAAATGGAAGCATTTTGGAGGAAACCATCGAAAATTCATGCTCAATGACTATGTTTTGTGCAAAGGCTGAGCCTCAGCACCAAGAATCTGTAGCAAGAGGCAGCAGATGACCATGGAAAAGAACGACGCGGGAAACCCAAAACTGGCCTCGATCTGACCCGAGTCGTGCCTTCAGCGAGGCAGGTTAAGAGTTGTCATTTCCCCAAAGAAACAGAACCAGAAACAATCCTTGAGGTTCTCTGGTGTTAAGCTCAAAGAATGAAACTTCCTTGTTCCCACCACAGTGTTGGTTTAGTCTGAGTTCTCGGAGTTGGTTTCCGAGACTTAACTGCGGCATCGTTACGTATCTAGCCCAAGTGAGACCTACTTTCCTCGTAGATTCCTGGGAACCAGAGTGGGCAAAACAAGGTGAACGGCCCTTCAATCCAGAATTTGGTCTTCCTGAGGCTCGTTCACATCTGGGTATGACAAGTGCCACCGGCCCCCGGTACGCATATGCTCAGTGAGGAAATTCATTCTTCCTGCAACAGATTGGGCTCGATGCCAATTACTGAGAAGAATGAACAGCCCCCAGTGGGACTGAAGCTAGTTAACGAATTCCATCATTCTGTCAAGGACACGAACTGCTTGTTATAGGGCACGATTTAAAAACCCAGAGGTTAGTGCCCCCCTTTATTAGCATGGGCTAGTTCCGAGCGATCCATGATACAACGCAGCCTCTAAATTGGCTCCAACAACAAATCCAACTACACCAAACCCACTGTGATGTTTTACAATTTCACTGAAGATTTTCAGAGGCGTTGGGGGGCAGGGAGCTTAAAGAAGTCTCTTCTCCTAAAATCTCTTTCTGATTCTCTTGTGGGAAACGGGGTGGGTTGGAGGACCAGGAAACTGCCTATTTCTTTGTCCTTCTTCCACGACCCCCAATACCTCTCTCTTCAGGAGGCTCCCTTCTGCCCTGCAACCTGGCCAGGGAGGCTCCCTTTTACCCCACAAAGGGTAAGTTATCACAGCGTCTTTCCCTCAAATCCAACCTCCTCCCTCCAGAAACCTTCAAATCACAGCTATCAAGGAGATATTTTCTCCAGATCATTAGGAACTGTGCAAGTGTATTTCCTGTGCGAGGTTGGATCCTGTTATGTACCCACTTACTAAAGCTGAGAAGTGTGTTTCACGTGCCTGAAACTCCTCTTCCGTCTGGAAAACAGGCTGAGGAAATGTTGACAGTTTGGCCTGATGGACACGCCTGCCTGAACTCCTATCCGGGGGCTGCCACTTTCTGTCTGGGTAACATGGACAAATGACCTAGGAGCTTCAAGTTTCAGATCCCAGAGTGTGAAATGGGGAAATAACGGTACCTGTCCAACGGAAGAGTGGACGGTCTGCCGGGTGACACTCCAAACATGGAGAGTGTTTAGCACTCTTCCTGGCACAAGTCCTCCAGAAACATTAGCAATTATTTTCATCTTAGCAATACTTCATAGAGCAAGCCGATTATGTTCCAATCACATAGTGTGTTCCAAATTTATGCGGTTGTTTCAAATGTGCCAATTTTTGTCACTCCATCAAGAATGGCAGTTGCAAAAAAAAAAAAAAAAGAATGGCAGTCGCATTTCCCTTTTCAAGAATATGAGCTGGCGTAAGTGCCTAGCTTCCAACCAGTCAAATTGGGCAGAAGCAATGACATAGGACTCTGGAGACTGGGTTACAAAAGGCAACGCAACTTCTGCCTGGTTCTTTCTTTTGTGTCTTGAGACATCTGCTCTTGGAAGCCAGACACAATGTGGTGTGGAAGTCCAGACCACACCGAGAAGTCACGTGTAATTGTTCTGGCCAACGGCCCCAGATGAGGCTCCAGGTGACAAGCAGCATCAATTGGCCACTGGACACGTGGAAGGGAAGCCTTCATCAGGGCTCCTTGGTCACTGTTTGACTATAGCCAAGATCTCAAATGACAACCATATAGCTGAGGTTCGGGTAGGCACACGCAGGTGACGTGCGCATAGTGGTGGTAAGTCTGCTATTTACGTTCTTGTTCTTATCTTCCGGCTTGAGAACCGAGTGAGTTTCACAGATGTGGAACAACATAGGAGTTTCAGGTCATCATCTGAGTAGCATCATTGTTAGGCATGTTGACAAGTGCACCCCCATTTTGTTCCCTGGAATGAAAGAATGTGATACTGGGATACCCCACCCCCATCTTCCCTGTCATCCTCACTACCGTTGTCAGGCTGTCAGGCCATTTCTTTGATCTCATGGGGATTAGTTCACATAGGCCCTGGACATTACAGGCACTGAGATGGGCTGGTTGTGGCGCCCATCACAGCTCATCCTACGGAGCTTGCTGTTCTGGTCCCAGAGAGAGCACATTATCTTCTTGTCTCAGGAGTTGTGCCTCATATAATCTTTTGTAGTGAAAAAAGAGAGAAGTAAAATCCAGTCCGAGGGAGCTAGTAGCCTGCTGTGAGGTGTGAGGACAACATGTACACATCAGTTGGATTGTTCCTCGTAACCCCATCTGTTTGATTTAATTCCGTCCAACGAAAAGGACAGCGTGCAGTGCAGGACTGTGTTGGGGGTTGGGGCAAATTATATGGAGAAAGTGCTTCAAAATAGAAACTTAAATGAAAAACTAAAACTAAAATTAAAATTAAAAAAGAGAAAGTGCTTCAAGAAACTGTTCGTTGTCAGGCCATGAGTAGGTAACCATGACAGAGATTAACCCTAGCAGAAGTCTCCTCTGTAAACGTGAATTAGCTAGAAAATGCTGATTAGCAGCCTTCCTCCATAGAAGTTTAGAATATTAATATGAGGAGAACTCTATTATTCCCTTAAAACTATTAAGCCCAAGGAATGGTGTGTCTTATCCAAAGTTGCCCACACGTGGGCAAACAGGAACAGAGCGGAGAGCACATGGCTCCCAACCTTAGGACTCTGGGTTCTCAATGTGGCCCTTTCCAATCGCCGACCTTAACCTGGCCATTTCCCATGCCTTAGTGCTGGGGGTCAATGATATCCTGACTGAGCACCTCAGAGAGCAGCTGGGTTTTTATCTTGAGGTCTGTGGAGCAAACTTGAGCTGTTGGCATTTTTCCAGGAGGATAGGAAAAATGATCTGACCAATTCTGTGGCCGGAGTGACCTTTCTAAAACAACCTTAAATGGTGGCAGAGAATCCTATGGCCATCTTAACCCTCATTACACTTTAGTAATTTGGGGGTGTCCGTCTCTGACCTTAGGCTCTACGTTCCATGAGGGCAGGAACATGGCGGTCACATTTGCCCCGGTGTCCGAGGGTCGTACCGGCATCCGCTGAGTGTGCAATAAATAGAAGTATTTGCTGATACGTGTAGAGGTAAATGGTTGCTGCTCACCCGATGCAAAGTGTTTCAAATAGCTTTCCACGTTCTGCTGGCCTAGAACACCTGCCAGCACCCCACTTCCACCATGAGCTGGCTTTTGCTTACCTTCTGGGCGTACTGTCTCCTTCTCTCCTTCCTGGAAATTAATTCAAGACTTCCTGAGTCCCTCAGAGCTCCCAGAAGATCATGTTGGTCCCGACCCCTTTCCATCCTTCCCCCAACCCCTGCCCTTCACTCCATTCCCTTCACTCAATGTCCTTTACCGCTGCTGGCAACGCCTGAATTTCTCCTCTTCCACACATCACTTAACCTGATTCCCCAATACTTGAACCTCCCAGTATTCCAGAGCTCTTCACAGTTCACACCTTGCAGAGTCTCGTGATGTCAGTGACGTCAGTGATGGCGATGACAGTTTACAGGCCTTCCTCATTGGAACCGGAGCCCTTGAGGGAGGGGCCCTTTTAACTTCATCTTGGAGATAAGATGCTCTGTAAATATTTCCTGAATGAATGGACAAAAATATTACATCTCTTGGAAATCTTGGCATTATCTGGAAGCATGGAAATATATCCACATTTTTAGAAGTCATCACTGTCCATTTGGCTCATTCTTGAGGCTCCTAAAGCCTCTCGGGCTCTGCGTTCAGATGAGAAATCTACCATGAGCCAATTTCCCTTTGGGTCAGGCTCCTGAAGAGAAAGTTCCATGAGACAGTTAACTCCAGGAAACTTTTCCAGGAAAAGTTCATCTTTATACCTTGAAAAGACCTTACCACATGGATCAGAATCCCGCACGACCTCGTGTACAACGTTTTGCCATCCTCAAAATGCCTTCGCAGCTAGGTTCAGGTTCTTGCTAACTTGACGATAACAGTGTGGGGCACGTGGTGTGATCCCAGCTCCCCGGGGACAGATTAGAAAAGTCAAGTCAAAAGAAGTTAAGGCACTTGCCCAAGGTCACACAGCAGAGCTGGGACTAGAGCCCAGTTCAGCTCCTTTTCCGCAGTATCACGACCTTATGAATGAGCTGCCTAGACCTACACACCTCGGCTGCTCGTCAAGAAAGCCCCAGAACATTCCTGAGACTGGGAGTGCACGGGGTACATGTGCATAGGAAGGGTGCCCTCTCACTCCACCAGGGGGCCCAGGCACCCTGGGCTGGTACCTCTCCTGAGCAGCTGACAGAAGCTGGCAGCGACCCCGTCTCACATCCAAACAGACATATTTAACAGGCCCTTCCGGGAAGACTGAGGTTCCTCATAACCTGATGTGAACGTGGAGTCCGTGTTAGCGGCAGATGCCCGGCAGCGCTTGCTTTCCTTTACCAGCCCAGTAGGATTGGGCGCAGAAAGTTACATGAGAGGGGCCGCCTGGTGGCTCAGCGCCGAGCACCGCCTGCGGCCCAGGGCGTGACCCCGGGGTCCCGGGATCGAGTCCCGCATCGGGCTCCCTCCATGGAGCCTGCTTCCCCCTCTGCCTGGGTCTCGGCCTCTCTTTCTCTGTCTCTCATGAATAACTAAAATCTTTAAAAAAGTGTTAAATAAGAGAAGCAGGGTCCGCCCCAGGAGTTCCCGTTGACAGTTCAGTCCCATCACTGCCTTTGCCATTGAAGTGACCTTCTGTGTCCTCCCAGTACTCTGTCACTTGGGTGCTCTGCGGAGGTGGGTGCACACACCCCAGGCGCCACGCACGAAACCCTCTACCGTGGGGGGGGCGGGGAACTAAGTACCTGCATTTCTGTTCCATCCTCTTGGTCTTTCCTCACTTCTGTTTTGTGTGTCTCGTAACACACGTCCATGAGTAACTCAGCAGCACACACGCACACACATTCGCATGAAGCATGTCCTCATCGTCTGGAGACCACTGCGTCTCCACGAGGAAACCTGGTCCCTGAGGGGGGAGCCCCCTCTTCAGCCGGGAGGCCTGAGCCCCTCGCGCCGGCAGCGCCCACAGCCCTGGGCGGGCTGAAGCAGGAGGCCACGCATGTACACCCCCCCCCCATGACGCCCCACCTACTCTGGGCCACCTGGCGAGAGCTGGAGAGCCAGGGGAAGGGCCGGGGAGAGTCTGTCGCCCTTGGGGGCACCGAGCATCTCCCCTCCGTTCCAGGCCGTGCGCGCTTCGCCGGCACCTGCGACTGCTGGCTTCCCGGGTCGGGCACATGAGCCAGGCCGGGGGGGCTCAGCCCGCAGTCGCAGCCCCTGAACCCCCTGGCCCGTGTGGAAATTTGAAGGACCTTCTTGATTCTAGGTAATCTCTATTTGATTGGAAAAGGGGGACAGAGCCTGTAAAGGTCACAGAAGACTTCCTCAGGCTGTCCTGCCTGACCCCAAGAGCTATTGAGGATGAACTGGCAGGGAAAGCTATGTTCTGGGGGGATTCAGTCACAATCCGGGGGCCAAAGCCCCTGGCAACTGGCCTCCCTGGCTACTTTCCCACCTGCGTTGGTCCAGAGCGGCCTGGGAGGCCCACCAGACGGGAAACTCCAAAGAGGCCCTGCCCCTGACACCTGTTTAGCTACATCTAAGTTCACCAACTACATTGGCGTCCACCAAATTCTTCTCCCTCTTTAGGGAACATGTGACTAGGAACTCATAGTCTGAAAGGGCTACGTACAGTATGTAGACATAAACTTCCTATTTAAAAATAAATAATATGGGATCCCTGGTTGGCTCAGCGGTTGAGTGCCCGCCTTCGGCCCAGGGCATGACCCTGGGGTCCTGGGATCGAGTCCCACGTCCAGCTCCCTGCATGGAGCCTGCCTCTCCCTCTGCCTGTGTCTCTGCCTCTCTCTGTGTGTCTCTCATGAATAAATGAATAAAATCTTTAAAAATAAAAATAAAAAAATAAAAATAAAAAATAATTCTTAATAGCACTTGAAAATACTACCACTTCAGATTATTTGTTCTCCTTTCTCCCCCTTTTGAAAGCATGCCTCAGTGTATTATTTCTTTTGATTTTCTTACTAGTCCTCTGAGTACAGCGAACTCTAGGATGGTTTTGAACACCCTACTCCCACCCTCCATATTCTCAGATCTTTTAGGAACTTGCTGCCTCCTGCTGGGTCAAAGTCTTCCTCCTGTCCAGAGCACCCACATTTAAATCAGGGAAGAGAAATAAATGGTTAAAGGTGAATAGCAGGAGCCTCTTAAGTGATCATCGCACAGAAGACGGGACCTTCCTCTACGGCAGGTAAGGGCTAGGTCATTCCCATCTATGGAGGAAGGAAGTGACTGAGGCTCAGCCTCTATTATTAGCAGTAATAATTATCACAATATCTGGACTTGCATAGCATTTACTCTTTGCCTGATACTCTCCTAAGTGCTTCACATAGATGGGTTTATTTAATCTTCAAGCACATCGATGATTCTATTATCCGTCAGTTTTCAGATGATGAAACTAAGGCACCAGGAGGATAATTTGCCTGAGGTCACACAGCCCCTGAATAACTGCTTTCGCACCCTAGATATCTAGCCCCAGGATCTTTTTAGAGATTTGTCCTAAATCACGGAGTCTAGTAGTAAGAACTGGGACCCCAAACTTCAGTCTCTTAAACACGCTCTTCTCTGAACGAAGCTCTGCATTCCCTGATTTGATGGATTTTGTGTTGTTTAAACTTTTCATACCTTGAGCTACTTATTTGAAGAGCTGGGCCCGACTTCACTCTGAGGCTGAGGGTTAGTTCTGTCTCTGCTCTGGCTGCCACAGCCAGAAGGGTTCACTTCTCAGAGAAATCATTTTCCAGACTAGTGTATAAGAAAGCCATTTTGTAGGTGCCTGTGGCATGATGGACAGTAGAGTCATCTAAGAAACACCCTGGGTAGAAGGTCCAGAAGCTTGGGGCTGGACAGGGAAAACCAGAAAAGACCTCATGAAACAGCTTGCTTTGGACAGAACTGCCTTAGACAGGTAGATACCACGCTCCTCCTGCCTTTAAAGCCTTCCTGGGCTTTAAATAAAATAAAAATAAATACCTTAATTAAAAATTTAAAAAAATTTTTTTAATAAAAAAATAAATAAAATTGGGGAAAATGTATTTCTGGGTCAAAAAATTATTACACAATTTTTTGTTTCAAGTATATGTTTAAATTTTAGTTAACGTATACTGTGATACTGGTTTCAGGAGTAGAATTTAAATAGATTCGTTACTTACCTATAACACCCAGTGCTCATTTTACACAATTCTTCAAATGTGAAACGTATTAGGATTTTTTTTTAATTGAGAGGTTCTCATCTCTTCCTGTATTTCTTTAATATTTTTCTCCTGTTGTTCTTGTTTTCTTCTCAATATTTCCCCTATCTCCTTGTGAAGCCATTAAAGGTATTTGAAAAAAAAATTAAAAAAAATAAAAAAATAAAGCCTTCCTGGGGAGACGGGACAACTCTACACTCAGCTCCTGCTCCCGTGTGACAGGAGGTTCCCTTTCCTAATCTCAAACTTGCCTGCTGTAGTTTACCAATGACCCATCTCTGAGGGCTGGCTCTGTGCCAAGAGCTAAGAACTTTGCATTTCCTCATTCAGTCCTTACCCTCAACCCCTTTGGTAGATGAAGCTATGCATGGATGGTAAATAACTTGCCCCATGTTAGACAACTGGTCAGTGGCACAGTCTAGATTTGACTGCAGCTGATCCCTCTCTAGGACCCAGTTTGCAAACATCAGGGGCTGCCTCCCCCTTGAGGGTTCATCTCCTGTGTACAGGACCCCGTGCTAGAGACAGGGGTTATTTGCTGGCCTCTGGATGGGATTGAATGCCTGTTATTGTACTGCCTCTGTTGTGTGTGTGGCTTTTTTTTTTTAATTGATAATTAGCTTTATTATTATTACTTTTGATAATTAGCTTTAAAAAGTCCTTATGTTCAATGTTCATCGAATGTAGGAGGTGATTAATTGTGGTTGGGGATACTTTCAAGGACATGTACATAATAATGGGTTGAAATGGATGATGAAAGACCATTGTCTCCCCTGCTGTGGGGCACAGGTCCTCATAGTCAGATGGCCTTGTCCTGGGCCCTGACTCCCTGGAGTCCACTTTCAGGCATTTTTACAACCCTTGGTGCTTACCTGGTACCTCTGGCATCTTGCGGGCTCCTCTGCAGCTTCCTATTGCCCACTGGAGGTATGTGGGAGGATGTGGGCAGGCCAAAGCTCCCTACCTGACCTATACCTACCCGTGCATTCTGGTTAGCAGGCCTTACTTTCTAACACTATAACTTTTAACACTTCAATGCTTTGGGATTTTAAACTTCCCCAGCGTCTCATCATCAAAGTAGAAACATCATCGGTCTACCAACACAGCACAAATTTGTGTGAAGGAAATAGGGAATTGGTGCTGATGGCAATAACTGTAAGTGTGCTGAACAGCACTTACGTATGATTATTAAAGTGAACTTACACAAATATATTTATATACGTACCTCAAGACTGGGATGGAACTTACTCAACAAATGTGATATGAAGAGTTATGGCAGGCCCAGAATATTTTTTAATTTTTGAGGACGTAGGTGCTTTACAAAAATGCTGCACTAGAAATGAGATACATGCTCCTCCGTGTTGTCTCACTCCGAGTACCTGTTCTTCAGACTGCAGCAGGATAATCTTTCTAAAACACAGACCGGCTCCTATCGCGCCCCACCTTGAAATTGCAGCAGTTTCCCATCGTCACCACGCCGCTGAAGTGGGGTCTGGGCAAGACTCCCCCAGACTGCTTGTGCTGCTTCACCCCAGTTCTCTTCTCGACTGCTTCAACACACTCCTTTCCGCTCCTCCAGGCCACACACTTCTTTGCCTGAATCTTATTCATCCTTCCTGGCTCCTCACTAAGCTAGGTCGGGGGCCTGCCATGTGCTGCCCAGCCCAGGCCCGATCACCCTTTATCATACTTACACATCCGACTGGCCGGCTCCTTGGGCTGCTCTGTGCAGGCAGAGAATGGGCTCTGACTTGCTCACCACCATATCCCTACTGCTACATACTGGATGTGGCAGAGAGAGGAACTCAAGAATATTTATTACATGAATAAATAGATCAATGATATCACCTAGATCCGCTCAACTGCTTCCATCAGAACTTCTAGAAGGATCATGCAAAAAGTACTGATACCTGAACCAGCTGTGGTAGAGAGCTGTTAAAATACATAAACAGCATGGTCCCCTCAGCCAACGTCCTCATCTTGACCCAAGGCAGGCAGCTACACTATTATTGAGAAGTCTTCCACTCACTGCGGCTCCTAACACACATCCAAAGGGGGCTATTAGTCTTCTTGCAAACTGAACCATGGTGTATCTAGGTAACAACTCTCCTAAGCCCTACATGGGACTTCTCAGAACATGACTATCTTGAGTCTCATGATCCCGAGTGTCAAATGTGCTCAAAATGAAGCTGAACCTAATGCCTTGACTTCCTTAATGATGGACCGAGAAGCACTACTTTGGTGTGGATTTTGTTTTGGATTTTGATCTAGGAATCTGTTTCCTGTTGATTATGGCATGCGAAACTTGCCAATATTTCACACAGACATGTGTTCCCTAACTGATTCCGTTAAGGCAGTGGTTTTCAAGTCTCACTTGGTCCCTACCCCCATCCCTCCACTCTCCACCCTCACCCCAGGAGACATTGGGCAATGTCTAGCATCATTTTAGATTGTCACAATTTGGAAGGGATGCTACTGGTATCTGGTGGGTAGGGACAAGGGAAGGGGCCAAACATCCTACAATGCCCTGGACAGCCCTCACAACAGGGAATGATCTCACCCCAAATGTCACTAGTGCTGGGGTTGAGAAGCCCTGCATTGGAGTGTCACTCTGTAGACACCTTGGTGTACAAGAACCAGGCCCTGTTTACCTGTGGAGTACTTTCCAAGATGTGTGGAAACAAAACAGGAAAAAAAAAAAGTTAAAAAGCAGTAAGAAGGCTGTGGCTCTCCCTCTGCCTATGATTTAGAAATTAAGATGCACAGCCTGTTTCTAAAGTAGAATAATTCCATTTGGGGAGGTTTCCTGGGTAGACCCCAGTCCTGGATCAAAGAATCTCCTATGGAAATATAATAAACGGCATTTAGTGTGGAATTGAAGAGGCCCTTGAGTGTGAAGAGTTTTGGTGAATTCAAAACCATATTTGTTTTTCACATTGAAAATGTTCAGGTCATTTTCTTTTCCTAAGAAGGTAACCATTTGGACAAAAATATCCACTTGAAATGCAGGTGCAATGTAAACTGCTACTCTTCTACACAGACAATCCAGTGTATTTATACTTAATCCATAAAGGCATGATGTTACAAAACACATTTGTATATTGTGAAGCCATCTGGCATCAAATTTTCCAATTTATAGACAACTTTGTATTTACATAACAAATTATTAAATCAACCATTTTTCCGGTTTATAAAAGGTCGCTGAAGTACACACACAGTGTGTATAAAAGCAGATAAGGCTGATAATACATATTTACAGTAGATACAAATTAATCTTTCATATTTGAAGATAATGCTTTTTATATATTTTTTTCTGTATCAGACTCCCCACTGTTAGCAGGATTTCCCATGCTTGAGTTGTTTATTGCTTTTTGGCTCACTGATTTAATATTCACTTCTGGGTTGTTTACACGTATGAATTACTAATGTTCTTATCTCTTTGGCTAATGCAAATGTGAGAGAGTGAATGAAAGAAAAAAGATAAATTAATTCAATATTACAGTTCTGGCTGGTTGATATTATTTCTCCATAGCCCCCAAATGAATCAAGTAATGCACAACTCATTTTATACACTACATTGAAAAGTCTTGAGACTTGTGTTACACCATTTGGGCATACGTGGGCAAAGTAAACAGGTATCAGATTCTCAGGAAGGTCTAGAATCTTGGCTTTCTCAGCAGAGAGCGTCACCAGCATCTTAGGCATCCTAGATTTTAAAATCTCAGTGCAAAACCGCTTGTGACTTACAAGGGCACATTGCAGACTGCAGAGATTACCAAAGTTAACGACAACCGGTTATCATGGCCTGAAATGAAAAAAGGAATCACCTCATGGGATGGGTCAGTCGGGAATCTTCATAAAACTTACAGAAAGCAAAAAACAGCCCTCTGCTGTTGCCACAATTCTGCAGTGTTACGTTCAAAAAAATAAGGTTGTGCGTACTTGAAAAACAGACATAGCAAATAACTCAAAGTCAGGGTCCAAATGCATGGCTAACAGTGGCCCATGATATCACAAGGGATGGATATTCTAAAGCATTTACATTCACAATGAGACTAAAAACTACAAACCAAAAATATTCCTTTAAATAAATAAAAACCCCGATTGCTTTTAATGCTACAAATGAGACAAATTAAACAAGAGCTGCTGAGTTCATTTTCATTCATTTGAAATAATCTTTAAAAACTCCTTAAAGGTGTAGTTTCTTCTCCTTGTGCTTCCTAAGACTGTTAAGGGACACAAAATCATATTAGATTTTCTTTTCCAAAGGGGATATTATGTTCGTTAAAGGTGCAAAAAATTTTTCATTGTTTCCATTTGTCAGATTTGTTGAAAAGAAAAAAGAGTTTATTTTAGGGCATAAAAAAATGTAATAATGTAGAAGGGCTAGCCTTCATTTTTTTAAAAAAAAAATGAATTGGCTTCAATGCAAAGAGAAAGAAATGGCTCTATGGGCAAAATTCAAGTATGAGTGACCAATTTTTTAATTGTAAAGTAGGTGCAACATTTAAAAAAATGTTACAGCACTGCATGACCTGTAATGCTAACAATATTTACATTAACTGCTTACACGAAACCATAGAACTGTAAAAGAGAGGGGGGAAAAAACCCATGTGGACTGAAACAACAACACCTAGCATCCACATCAAAGCTGTAAGCAACCAGTGAAATCATGGGCACAAACATACTTTACATGGTCTGCTGATGTAAAGTACACATCAGTGGGGAAGCACACACCTAATTAGCTTGAAATATCTAAAAGAAGGCTTGGTAGACACAAACTCAGTCTAAAGACGGACAGCAAGGGCTAAAAAAACTTCTACACATCAACACACACACACACACACACACAGGCAGACAACATACAGGCACACATAGGCATCTACCCGGGAATAAACATAACCGTGTAGACGAAACAGTAGAAAAGCAGGTTGGTGGCAGAAAAAAAAGAAAAGAAAAGAAAAAAGGGCATCTATGGTTTAAACATCCCAAACACACAAAGATGCGTCAACTAAACTACACAAAAGATCAAAAGATTACTTAGGGCGACTGCATGAAGGACCAGCAGGCAACCCCACTGTTACATGAAAGACACAATGAACCTACCCCCAGAAGGAAGGGCTCCTGCCTCCAGGCAGAGAAGCCCGGGGTAGCCAGCTGCATTCCATCAGGCCTGAGGGTAGGGGTGAGGGTGGGAGTGAAAGGACAACTTGACACAGGAGACCGGAGGGGAAGAACTAAGAGCTGTTGCTATCAAAAGTGAGCCCGGGTGGAGTGCTCTGTGCTGTGGCCCCAAGAAACCAACTGGAAGAATGACCTTGGTCTCCTTTTTCCTGAGTTACTGGAACTCTGCTACATCGTGGGACTGAGAAGAATGGGGGCTGGATGAGAGAGGAGCCATAACGAGGTGGTGGCTATTGGGATTGGGGGCTCCAGAGCCTGCTACTGAAAGGCTCCCAGTGGCTGGAGCATTAAGCTGTTGAGTTAGCTCCAGGCTAGGTAGGGGCCCAGGCAGCCAGTGCTCTCTGGGGGTTTAAGGATTTGGGGATGGGGGCTGGTGATTCTAAGAATAAAGGGATAATGGATCCCTTCTTTTGACAGTCCATCAGCAGAAGTCAGGCTGGAGGCCTGAAACTTCACGTAAGTGCGTGGGAGATAGGGTTATACCACCACCACAAAAATTGTGAAAAAAAGACGGAAAATTAGGTTGTGCTACATTTCTTATTAATAACCTTGTACTTTACAATGGCTCACAGTTTTAGGTTTGTATACTTGTAATGTAGTATTTTCTCTCTACATTTGTTTCACATTTTTTTCTTACTTAATATAATATAAATAATTTGGTTAATAGATTTAACCTGCACATTTCAGCCACATTAATATATATAAGAATCTGTTAATGGTATAAATAATTCTTTAAATAAAATAAATCTGATATGTTACATAATACTGATAAAAAATTACCATTGCTAATAATTTTGTAAGCCACCTTCACTTCTGGTTTAAGTAATACTGATGAATGGCTATGAAACTTGCTTTGATGATTCGTATTCGTTTTTGCCACTACAAAAAAACTGAATTATAATCAACCTTACCTCTGATAATGGTCTCGAACTGGGGCTTTTGCCTCCATGTATGGAAACAGAGAGTTTTATCTTGTCAGGTACTGTTTGCAAACAAATTCCACTCTGAGCATCAATGGTGGTGCAGCATGAACTAGCTAGATCAATAGGTGGCTATCAAACGTTAACTACAGAAATGACTGAGTAAAATATTCCATCTAAGATTTTTTTTTTATAAAACCTATTCTACTTTAAAACTTAGGTAAAAAAAATATGCAACAAATGGTTGCAGTTTCTGAATTCTCAATTTAGACCTGTGAGCCCTCATCCCTTTAGAAATCTGCAAGGTTTTGATTTCCTAGGCACCCGAAACTGAGTCCAGTGCTTCCAGGCAAGGTTCATTCCAAACAGACAATATAAATGGACACTCGGTGGTGTGCAGTGTATGTCATCATTCAGGTAATACATCATCATGCCTTTTCTCTGCTGTTAAATACAAAAACAGCATCTTTTACATTATCATAGAAAAGCATTTAGGTTGTATTTTTATTTATCACTTTACACTGGTAGTCTCTGGTAGGTGTACTCCATAGAAACCAAAGAATTTTGTACACTATTTCTTTGTACAATAAAAGATAAAGTGTGCATTAGGTACGCTTGTACATGACAATATTGTACAATATTTACATTTCTGATATCACCATGAAATTCTGTATTTTCTATATACAACATTGAAAAGTCTTCAGAAACATTTGGACATTTCTTATAATCACAATTTTAGTATTATAGAAAAAGTTTCTCAGTAATCTCTTGACCATTTATCACTCTTATCATTCAGGGATTCTGATTGGTTTTCCAGCATTCATTATCCTTCCTGTTCAAAAAAATATTGTATCACTGTTTCTTTTAGCACCCTGTGGTGGTAGTAGCTATCTGCCATAGTATAAATACTGATATAACAGTGGCTATATCAATACCTATATATAGATATATCTGTGCACGTTCCTTTAATAAACACTGCGCATTGGTGGAGTAGTCCCTGTTATCTGGAGATCTTCCTCCTCTTGGGTTTGGGGGGTCTCATTTGTCTGTCTCCCTGTGGGATTTGGTGAACCTGGAAATAAAGAGGTGGAAAAAAAATAACAACAGAGGTTGAAAGTACAAACGCCATACGATCTCTGACAAAAAACAGGATAGGGAATAGGTTTCCACCTCTCGTCTTCAATCATTGATATCATGAGGCCTTGAAATTTTTTGTCAAGACCCCGGATCTCAGTGTGCCCATAGTCACTACAGAGAATGAGGAATCCTAGGAACTAAGAAGCAGAACAACACTGTGGGAACCCCATAAACTGTGGAACTCAAAGGAGGAAGCGGAGAAGACCAAGTGTGGGAAATGCCATGTGCAGTCACTACCCCCGCTGTCCATTTAAGGCAGAAATAAAGCCTTTCCTATTAGAGATCCCTAGATCACCAATTTCAGTAGAGTCTAGGAAAGTGGAAAAATACGTACCGGACATGTTTTCTTCTTTATTCCGTCACCCGACTTACTTTTTAACTACTGAGAAGGGTCAAAGATGGTAAGAACACGCACACAGCTCAACCCAAGGAAGGTTATTTATGAGAAGACTCAGAGTAAAAATGGAATACCGCTACCATTGTTGGCAGATCTGAGCTTATATAGTCTGGGATGAGCAATTAGTACAACTCATCTGTAATATACTAATGCAGAAGCTGTAGCAATTAGGGCCGTGTATCAGATGGAGCAGGGGTGGAGCATGGCGGAGTGTGATCGCCAGGTATGAGGCAGCAGGTATGGTTTGGGAGGCAGAGGACACGTGTTAGGGAGGTGCCCCACATTGTACGTGGTCACTGATAGGAGACGGCAAAGTTAAGACCCAGGAAAGGCAGGCGAGTCTCAAGGCAGTGGTGTAGCTAATGCTTAACAACAAGCTCCCTGTTGGAGGAACATGAGCCTATTGCAGCATTTGCCCATTTCCATGGTGTAAATACTTCCACCACAGCCAACTTCAAAGCTACGAAGCATCTGCTACACGTTGGCTTCACTGCATGTCTTCAAAATGCTTAGATAACAGCACAGGCCAATGCTGTTCAAAGTCAAATGCAAAAGGCTTTAAAAAAAATTTAAATTTAAAAAGTAACATAAGTTTCTCAAACTGCCTTTTCCTCCTAACCTGTCCATATACACTTTTAAAAACCATTAGTTTCTGATGAAGATCCATAATGGAAAACTTGTTTCAACTGAGGAAAGAAGATGTTATCCGAGACTGCAAGCAAGTCTTGGTAATCTGTGGACCAAATGTGGTCTGAAAAGGTATTTTGTTTAGCTGTATGATGCCTTAATGTCTAAAAAATTGTCAACACTAAAAAAAAAAAATGGGAAATTTTACTTTCCAGACTTTTAGCATCTTATGAAAACTCGGAAGAGCTTGCAACTCTGGCACAATTTCCCATGTGGTTCAGATCTGCAAGAGTGTGGAAGGAGGAGCTCCTTCTGGAGAGAGTATGGACTCCAGCTTGACACAGTCCCCATCAGTGCTGACTACCTGCTGGCCACGAGGGCCAAATGTCCTGCAGCGAAGACCAGCAAGATGCTTACTGAAGTCATTTTTTCTTCCTCCTCAGCAGGCACATCATATAACACGTTTCCTAGTACATTTGAGTTAAGGAAGCCATATGAGGGGGTCAGACCAGAGGAAAATTATGAGCCTATCCCTGGCAGCCCTTGGCATATTCTCTTCTCTCACCTGATGGATGGAATTCAAGTGAAAAGAGGAGCAGTGTGAGGCCCTAAGGACTGGTGGATGGTGGATGCTGGATGGAGCAAGCCTTTCCCCAACCAGCACCAGCTGAAGTGGGCAATAGTCTTTACTGTGTGGAACATCTAAGGCGGCTTCCCCTGACCTCTTGGTTGGCATTTCTCGATCTGCTTGAGTGGCTGTTATTCTCACACATGACCCACTTTACTTACTGACAGTATTTGCCTGACCTTAGCAGGCGTTTAGATTTATAATCCCCACTTTAGACCTTTCCTAAATTCTATCAGGAAATTTAACATCTTAGGGTCTTGGGGGATCCCTGGGTGGCTCAGTGGCTTAGCGCCTGCCTTCGGCCCAGGGCATGATCCCTGAGTCCCAGGATCGAGTCCCATGTTGGGCTCCCTGCATGGAGCCTGCTTCTCCCTCTGCCTGTGTCTCTGCCTCTCTCTCTCCCTCTCTCTGTGTATCTCATGAATAAATAAATAAAATCTTTTTTAAAAAAAATCTTAGAGTCTTCATTCATTTGCAAAATGATGGGTTGGATCACCAAATCTCTAAAGCCTGCACCAACCCCACCATTCTGGGAATCTATAACCTATATGTCAATCAGTAGCCATTGAATGGGTTGTTGGGATCTAGAAAACTTGTTAACACAAAGCACTGAGTAAAAGTAAAAGAAATTAGCTTTCATTGCTGAATAGCCTTAGATAATTCACATTTTTTTAGAAATTACTAAAATCATATTTTGAGTGTTTACACTAGCCAGTTTGTGAATTAGAGGACAACAGGTAAACTTCTCACATTCAATACTACTGTATGAATGGTTCAGTAAAAATGTAAAGAAAGAATAGACACAACTTCTCAAAAACCAGAGATTATAAGGTTCAATAATTTAACAATAGGATTTTGTGCCAAATATTTTGCTTTTTAGGCAACAGTACAAAGGAACGAGAGGTCTTTGCACACTTGATCTTGAGCCTATTGTTCAATTTCCCTTTTTTTGAGACAAAGTGAAATTTGCATTATTGACTAGGCAACAGTAGTGGCCACTGTTATTCAGGGAGTCAAATGCAGAAAGCTGTGGTTTGAACAGGAATATTTTGCGGCTCACATTTAGAAAGAATGTTATGTGGGAAAAACAAAAGTTATCTCAGAAAAAAGACATAGTTAATACTACCAGGTTATTTTTTCTTAAATTACTTTGAATCTTTTCTGATATGTCTTTTTTTTTTTTTTTGGAACCTAGTAATTTAGTATTGCTACGTGAGTTGCTTGTCAATATTTAAGAGACTTTACCAAAAAGTGTAATACAATTTATTTTCAAAGAAGCACAGTATAATGGAAAAATAAATTAACTTACAGTCCCAGACATTTTGTCCAGTTCACTCATGGCCTCATGAATAGCAGCTTCTAAATGGTTATTTAGCTTTCCACTTCTGGAATTAATGAAAACAACACACCAAGTTAATAAATTAAGGAAACAAAGTCTCCATTTAATCCCCTAATCAGAAAACAGAAGTACCAATTCCACCAGAGAAAGTCAATTTATATTTACATTTGAAAAAGTCAGATGACAAACGCCCTGGGATTCTCACCACTGAATACTAATAATAAAGTCACGCAGCAACAAAAAGATGGGACACATGATAGGGGACAATGGCTTCTTCCCCCTTCCACATGCTTCTTCCCCAGTCTGATGGTTTTGCAAGAAAACTGGGCCACGGGTCTGCTTTCCCGGAGGTGGCTTGTGGGCCAGGAGTCCCGCCTGCCGCCCCACGTGCCTGCTGGTGTCTGGCCAGGCCGAGGGACCGCGGGGAGGGCGCAGGCCTGAGCTGCAGACTCCGGCCACTAGGGAGCTCCCTCTGCCCTCTCTGACGGTCCCGGCTTCCAGAGTTGAGCAAGTGAAGGCTGAAATCCTGGTGTGCCTACGCACCTTGCACACTTGCACGTTCTGGGTGGGAAACAGCTCAATTTGTCACGCCCAAGGCTCCGTCCATGCCTGGGCCTACCACATTTCCCCAAAACCCCAAATGACTTAAGTATTTGAGCAGATAAAGAATGACTCAGAGTGTCAATCGCTCGTTTGACTTTTTCTCTCTACTCAGCCTAGCACTAGACGACATGCGTGTGGCTTGAAGAACACAAAACAGTGCATCTGCTGCTACTGAGACTATGGGACGTTGTTGAACTAACTCCTTAAAATCGCAAACCCACACCATCTCCTTCTGTGGTTATGTACCCTTTGTCTATTCTAACTTCTTTTGTCCTTTTTTATGCATAGAAATACTTACCCAGTTAGTCTGAGTACTAAGGTCATTCATTTATCTTGTCACAACAATTACTAGAAAAGGTGCAGAGATAAGCCCTTTCAAAGCAGGCTGTCAGTGTGGTTTTCCAAGAGTTAAGTCTCAGCATCTACACGAAGATTGGAAATTCACAGTTGTGGAAGAATTTGGCTCATATTCCCATTTAGTTTGGCTCACATCGTGTTTAAAAACATATCTGAACTTTAGTGGAATGCCTTCAGATGGGGCCTTTTGGTTTACCACAGCCCCCACCAGCTTTTAGCCTCACACGCCGGGACTGGACAATTCATACATTTAGTTTCTGCGTACGCCCCGAGGACTGTTCTGCTAGGCACATCACGGATGCTCCACGTATTTACTAACTAAAAATTTTGTCCAAAGCCAATAAGATGTCTCGATATTTTGGGAAACATACGTGAACTTAAGTCAGTTTAACTGAAAAAAAATTAATGTATTGGTTTTAACTAAATTATGTGGGCAATACAGCACCAACTTCTTCCCCCACCTTTTGCTGGCCTGCAAGCCAGCCTCTGGTTTTTTACATTCTTCCCATTTATTTTTAGAAATATAAACAATGCAGAGAAGTGCATAGAATAAATTAACCCCTAACAAACCCACTTCCGAGAATAAACTGATAATAAATGACCTATTTCCTTTAAGTTTTTTTTATCAAAAAAAAAAAACAAACCTGAAATTCCCATTTATTATCAGTTCCCAGTCCCATTCTCTCCTCCCCTCAGGTTGTTGTCTATCTTTCTAGTATGTTTAATACTTAATTTTAATTTTATTTATTTATGAAAGAGAGAGAGAGAGAGCATGAGCAGGGGATAGGGCCAGAGGGAGAAGGGGAAGCAGGTTCCTTGCTGAGCAGCTCTGACATGGGGCTGGATCCTGGGACCCTGAGATCAAGACCTGAGCTGAAGGCAGACCTTAACCAACTGAACCACCCGGGTACCTCTGCTTTTATATTTCACATGATATATCTGTGAACAATACTTAGCATTGTCTTTTATGTGTATTTTTTGAATACACACACAAAGGTGTCCATCAGGTATGTGATGGTAGGCATACCATTCTGCAACGTGTCTCTTTCTCCCTTAGCACTGTCCAAGCACTGAGCACTGTCCAAGTTGATATCATCTATTCATACACTCATTTATTTACCTACCCATTCTAGTTTTAAGGGACCATGGTGGGGGAATCCCTGGGTGGCTCAGCGGTTTAGTGCCTGCCTTCGGCCCAGGGTGTGATCCTAGGGTCCCGGGAGCAAGTCCCATGTCAGGCTCCCTGCATGGAGTCTGCTTCTCCCTCTGCCTGTGTCTCCGCCTCTCTCTCTCTCTTTCAATCTGTCTCTCATGGATAAATAAATAAAATCTTACCAAAAAAAAGGGGACCATGGGCATCTTGTGGAGTCAGTCTGGGTTGCTTTCCTGGTGAAAAGTTTGCTAAGCCTGATTCTGAGTGCCGGGAGGTGAGGGGGGGTGTGGGGTGTTGGTCTGATCCTAGGACTCTGTGGGTCCATGTAAGTTTGGCTGGGGTTAGGCTGGGGCCCCATTTATGGGCTGTTTGGGAAAGGTCTTGACTCAATATCACATGTTGCCTAGTTGCCTAACAATATTACACCTTGTATAATGTGTTAAATAGATTTGTCTTTTTAGTATTTCTAATGTATTTAAAAGTATGAATATAAATTTCAAAAGATATTTATGTTACAGACCTTTATTATATCTTATGGGTTTACGATTGACTACTTACAGCTCTAAATGTCTAAAACAAAGGTAAAATATTTCAGCGAAAAGCCACTAGAGAATTTTGGTTCTCTCACTTTTATCTTAATAGCAAAAACAGCTACTATTTATTGAAAATTGTCTATGTGCCAAAAATTGTGTTAAATCTTCATATACATTATCTCATTAAATCTTACAGCAAGCCGATGAAGTCGGTATTATGATGACTGTTTATATGCAATACTTCATGACTTTTTAGGGAGAATTGGCGAAGCCAATTCTTTTTTTTTAAAAATTAATTAATTAATTTTTATTATTTTTTTTTGGTGGTGAGGACAATTCTAATCTGGCAATGAAGAAGATGGAAATTTAACTACAAATAGTTTTTAAAAGTAGGAAGTTCAAAGAGCTATGAAAAAACTTTCCCTATGAAAAATTGTTTTTAAAAACATTTTATTAATATATATTTATTCATGAGAGACAAAGAAGCAGAGACACAGGCAGAAGGAGAAGCAGGCTCCCTGCAGGGAGCCAATGCAGGACTCAATCCTGGACCCTGGGACCATGTCCTGAGCCAAAGGCAGACACTCAACCGTTGAGCCACCAGATGCCCCTCCTAACTATGGAAAAATTGTAATAACATCACCAAAGTATAAAAATAATTCAACAGTACTTGTCGAATAAAAAGATAGAATTTAGGGCTTTGTGATCTCATTCTTCAACAAGATGTTTAAAATGTTTGTAAACAGCCTGTATTAATTTAAGCTAAATTAATAGTGTTTTTCCTTTAACAGACTTAAGTAGTTCTTAGGGGGAGAAATGACTACTTGTGGAAGATGGAATAGATACAGAGAGGTGGGGCATGAAATTACTTGAATGCATCATGAGATTCAAGAGGTAAAGGGAGATGCTCCCAGGTGCTAAAGCTGCTGACTAATTTTTACACTAACTGGTCAGGTCAGGGAAAAATGAACTTAAAAGAGGAAGAAAAATTTCCATGAGTTCATGAAATGAGTAATTAGTCAAAATTCAGTCTTCCAGTACCAAGGGCCTCCCTGTGGAGTCTCTTCTACTATTTTTGATTCCCTGCTGACATTTAATAATAAACATTTTTACTAATGGACACTCTAAAACCTACTTGATTAAGCAATAGATGTTCATATAATCACATTTCTAGTTATTAATGGAGATAATTGCCACTTCTATTCTTCATTGCCTATATTGTCATACATTATCCTTATCTTCGCTAATTGAGAAAAAAGGCAGGTACGCATCTGTGAATGGTACGAGAAATGAGGGAAATGAGAAACTGCACGTTGCTCTACACTGTTAGTGTAGAATTTAAGCAACTTACTTCCTGTAGAACAGAACAAATTTGGGTGACACCTAAATGTCAAGAATCTTAGATTCTGAAACACAGTCCATAGAGAAAGTAGGAAGATCTAAGAAAACTTAACATGCTGGGGCAACTGGGTGGCTCAGTAGTTCAGTGTCTGGCTCTTGGTCTTGGCTCAGGTCACGATCTCAGGGTTGTGGGATCAAGTCCCGCTTCGGGCTCTGTGCTCAGCTGAGTCGGCTTGGGATTCTCTGGCTCCCCTTCTGCCCCTCCCCGCTGTGCACTCGCACACTCTCTCTCTCACAAATAAATAAACCTTTTTTTAAAAAAGAAAATTTAACCTGCTAAGTATAATTTCTTGGTTTCAAAGTGGAAGTAGGATTTATTTGATCACTTTATCACTTTTCAGCTTCACAAAAATCAGGCAACCAAATTTTAAATGATATGTATGTATAGATAGAATATTTGATCTTTTCAGTGGAAATCATAACAAACTTAAAGCTATAAAACTTTTCCTTTAATGAAGCTATTTCCTCTTTTAAGTATGACCTCACCCCCAGTAATGTCTTCAATATACATGTTAATATTTCTCTTGTGATTAGGCTGTAATAAGCCTATCAGTTTAAAGATATTTATTATACAGTTTGATTATAGAATATTAAAAATTAAAATGATCACATAATATTCTAAATATATATATATTTTTGTAGATTTCATTTTTATCTTTTTTTAATTCTAAATATCTAATAGAATAGTAGAATGTTTCAACGGGAAAAATATCTCATAATTGTGTTTGTTTCACCCGTATCTTTTAATACAAATATCTGTTAACTAACTGCTTACCATGTACCAAGTACTGTGTTGAGGCTCTCTTTATATTGTCTATACTATAACGATGCTAAGAGGTAGATGTTAATATGCCCATTTTAGAAATGAAGAATTTAGGCGCAGAGAGGTTAAGCAACATATGCAAGGGCACATAGCTCTGATGTGGTGGAAACAGGATTTGAACTCAAACCCCAAACCAACTTCTTAACCATCTTATTCCAAATGCCGCCTTCCTTTTTCAGTTGCTTCCTCCCTCCTTTTCCCCTGTCTGCAAAAGCAGTCCAATCTTTGTCATCTTAAAATTTCTTCCAGTTATTTTTCAGGAACTTTTCATATTAAGGATAGGAAGAAGCCTAATTAATTTATATCAGCTCTCTCTACTTCATTCGTATTCCCTCTTCAACCCATGGCCATTTGGTTTTTACACCTTCCACTTTACTGGAGACAGTTTTCTTTTCTTTTTTTTTTTTAATTTTTATTTATTTATGATAGTCACAGAGAGAGAGAGAGAGAGAGGCAGAGACATAGGCAGAGGGAGAAGCAGGCTCCATGCACCGGGAGCCTGATGTGGGATTCGATCCCGGGTCTCCAGGATCACGCCCTGGGCCAAAGGCAGGTGCCAAACCGCTGAGCCACCCAGGGATCCCTGGAGATGGTTTTCACTAAGGTTGCCTGCAGCCTCTAACTTGCCCATCTAATGGAGATTTCTCTCTTCTTGGCTTAGTGGACTGCTGTTTATCATTTTATCATCCTGGAAGCTTTTGGTCTTTGGTTCCTAACACCCTACTCTGCTGCCCCCTGGTTCTCTTCCACCTTTTTGATTGTTCTCATCTTCTTCATTATCTCTTGCAAATGTTCAAATGCCCACGTGGGTCAATCCTTAGCCCACTGTTCAAATGGGCCAAAGGATCTCTGTGTGATCGCAGCCATTTTTACATAGTGTCAGACTTGTGTCCAACACAGTCCACAGGCACCCTACCTGCACTCAACAGCTCCCTCTGTACTCTCCACTCAGCCAGTGTTTCTACTACCCACCAAGTCACCCCAGCTAAAACCCTGAAAGTCGTCCTTGATTGCTTGCTCTCCACATTCCGATCAATCACCATGACATTCTGTGAATTTCACCTCCTAAATATTCCTCGACCATGTTCCTCCTCCTCCATTCTCATCGCTCCCATTGTGGTTGAATCATCATCCTGCCTTGACTTCTGCCATGGCCTCCTAAACAATGTCCCTGTCTCCAATATGGTTCCCCTAAAATTTATCCTCCATAGAGGATAATCTAAGTGAAAAATCCAACCACCTGACCCCTCAGGCACTTCCAATAAGATAAAGGATCCTATGGGTGCATACTAAGCTCTTCATAATCTGATTGCTGCTTATGGCTTTGGCTGCTTCTCTTACAATTTCCTGTCTGATGCTTTACAGTCTCTCAAATCCAACTGCTGATCTCATTTGAACACTATCCCACCCCATACCACCTTGGTCCTTATCTCCTTGTTCTGGCTAATACCTATGTAGCATGTAAGGCTTGGCTCAGATTATCTCCTCTAGAAAGTCTTCCTTTACCTGAGTTTAATGCCACTTCTCTATGATCCCCAAGTATACTATACATATTGCTGTCATTGCAATTTTAACATTTTAATTATTTCTGGATCTGTCTCCTTTGCTCAAGAGAGCTCCAGGGACTGCAGCACAGATTTTTGCTCAATTACTCTCCTTAAATTGGGGAATAACTAAGTGATTAAATAAATGAATAAATACATGATTGGGTTCAAGACATCATTTGTCACTTATATGACCGACCTTCAATTAATTATTTAAGCTATTTGGGTCTTGGTGTCCTCATCTATAAATGGGCTTAGTAATTCTGGCCCATTTTGTCATTGGGAGAATAAAATAATGGATTTTACATAGTATATGCAAAATGTAAAGTATTCTATTGGGCCTTTATAAGGCAAGTTAGTCTGTGTAGACAATATCATGATAAATAAAACTGTTTTTACTAAAGTTCATTTCATAGTTTCTTCTTTTATATCCCTCATCTATATTCTAACTTCCTGGTTTCATGACAGTCCCTTTAGATAAAGCCACTTAAGACTTAGCAAATTCACCATAACTAGTAAACTAGTTTTGAAGAAAAAAAAATTTAAAATAGCTATTTATTACTTCTACCTTTCAGAAATCGATTAATACCAAATTTATGGGAAAAATACAGCTCATTTCAAGGCAGTATATTTAAATATTTGAAGGAGTCATTTCATTTCTGTGTTATCAATTGTTTTGGGTATTTTGAATATAATTCAGCTTACTGGCATATCTCACTGGAGGAAAGATTTTAGGGTTCTTTTACATCAAATAAATGAGTACTGTTGAATATTTCATAGCAAATGGCCCATTGCAAATTTGTGATGTAGGTAATTTGCAATTTCCCTCCTGTCATCCAGAACTTGTATTAATTTTGTGGGCCTTATCCTACCACAAAGCTCTGCACAGGAAGTGTTATTTCAGTCAGAGCAGAAGGGACTTGCCTCACCATATTCTTTATCATATCTGTAGTGAATCTGGTAATTCACTCAGTCATTGATTGCCACAGTCAGTGCCAACTTGCTACCATCCAAAAAATTCCCCAACATAGGGGCACAGGAGTTTGCCCCTTGTGGTTAGCATCTTTCCGTGAGGCAGTTTATTGAGATGAAGAATTTCCCCAAGAGATTTCAGTTCTAAAATTTTGCCTCTGGCACCACTAAGAGAAAGAGTGCTCTTTGATAGATAATATTGATATCATTATGTACACGAGATACACTACCGATCATTCTGACCTGAACCGATCATTCTTGGACCTGAACAGGCATGTCAATCATATGTATTTTTAAATAACTTTCCATGTGCATTTGCAAAAGCACATTTGTAATTCTCTACCTTAAAATGAAATAATAATTATGATACATAAAACTATTTGTATTACAGTGGAAACTGTTTCTAACGTTATCTGCTTGTCCAAACAACATTTACCTAGAATAAAAAAATCGAGAAGTACTTGAAAAATAATGTCTCAAAGTACAACTTCTTATTCTAATTCCAAAGAAAACCTATTATTCCTGCCCTAAGAAAAAAGAATTATTTACCATCACTTTGAGTAACAGTTAATCTGCCAAAATTATTTACCTTTGTACAACTGGGGGTATCTCCTCATTCCTCTTCCAAAAGGGATAGAGTTTTGCTACACTTTTTTTTTATTTTATTTATTTTTAAAATTTTATTTATTTATTAGTAATTTCTACACCCAAGAGGGAGTTTGAACTCATGACCCCTGAGATCAAGGGTCCTATGCTCTTCTGACTGAGCCAGGCAGGTGCCCCTTTGCTCCATTTTAGAAACTATTTAATTGCTACATGTTGAAAGTGTTTCTTTTCCAATATATGACAGGGATGGAAATGAAGGGAGTGAGGAAAGAGCTCATGAAGAGGGAAATCCCACAGAACAGTACAAATGGTTACGAAAATACTCTCTGTAATAGCTAATTTGGCTTAACTATAACGGTCCTCTAGGGTGACATCTACTAAACTGTACTTAGTACAGTACAGGCCCTAAGATGGACAAAATTACTGAGATTTTCTTGTCCCTATGAACACAAACTAGTAAATTATATCCGTGAAAAGCAAAATGGTAAAAAAAAAAAAAAAAAAAAAAAAAATTCAGTGCTTACTTTCTGTTCCTTTTCCGGGCTCGGCTGTAGGCTTCTAAACCTTCTGTTAGTGTCTTCAACTTCTCGGGCTCCACCTGAGTGAAGGCATGAAGACCAAACCATATTACCCAGACCTGCAATTGTTAACACCATTTTTACTTTCCTGCTGGGGGAAGGGAGGCTTAACTTTCACTGCCCTGTCAAATGTCCTGTCCTTGCTCAAGCAGAGGTTGACTGTGTGGCTCCAGGCTGTAACATCAATGGAAACGAGAGATCGTTTGGCTTTCATACTGTCAACATTTTGAAAATAATATTTTAAGAACACAATTTGGAACTTCAATAGCCTTTGATTCACAAATTCGTATAAATCAGAGATCCCTGGTTTGCTTTCTCTACTTGCTTGATACTCAGCAACTGCAAATCTGTACTCCATCCGAGGCGGACAGGAGCGGTGGCAGTGAAGGGGGTGGGCTTTGGAGCCAGTAGACCGAAGTTTGAATCTGACCTTGCTTTCTAGTGTGAATAAGACACTCCGATGTTCTGAACCTCAGTTTCTTTCTCTTTAAAATGAAGACAACAATACCTACCTTCCAGCTAGAATTGCTGGGACAATTAGAATGCAACAAGGCAGGTTGAATACAGGTAAGCAGAGAGTGGCTGTTATTACCTTGTAGTCTTAGGTATTGCAGAGGCCACAAAATGCATGGAAGGAGACTACCATAGTCCTTGCTGTCTAGGGAAGAGGGTGTTGCTACACCTGTGGGCGTGTCCTCTCCTTTCTTGCTTTATCACTGCCGAGAATCTTGCTACTTCATCACCCTATGGCCACCAAAACGGTGACTGGGGGACTTATGAGGGTGGGGAGGTGCAGTCTTTGCCACTTCCCCCCAGTAATCTCAAGCATGGTTCTTGAAGCCACCCCTCCAAGATAAACAATTAATAAATAGTAAAACTTGTATGTGACTTGTGAGTAAAAACACTTTTAGAAAAACACTGCTATTTTTATTGATCATAAAAAAAAAAACACAACAGTTTAAGTAAAAACAGTGTCGATTGCTGTGTAAACACAGCTTCAAGGCAAGTCTCCCAGCCGTCCCTTAACCCAGTTTTTTCCCTGCCCCTATGCTACTTTTACAGAAAAATTTTGAGAATGTGCCAAAATGCCTCATGGGTAAGAAAATAAATACTAAGAAGCAAGGAAATTATTATTAACTTTTCTCTTGAAATCTTCTTGACTCATGAGTATGCTTTATAAATAATTTTTCTTTGACCTCTTCAAAATTGAGTACCCAGTAATGAGTAACAAAGGGTTTCCTTTGTCAGTTTGAAAACAGGCATGTCTAAATACTCAAGGAGAAAAACAATCAAATAAATAAAACATTTTCCTTTTCATAATTTTTGTACTTTGTCCTAAAGGATGCAAATCTCATATTTCTATATATCTATATCTCCATTCATTGGAGACACCCAATTTCTTGTGTGCTGGAACAAGAGACAATTTTGTTCTAATAACACTTCATGGAAGCCATGAAGAAAAGTGTCTTGCTGAAATAACTGGAAAAGCTTAAGTGAGATGAATATATATATGTGTTGTTTTAAAAAAAATAGTGCCTGAGTACATTTTCACATTTCATGTTGAAGAGGTTTCATCTTGTATTTACTCACGTGAAAAGAAAAAGAAAGATATTTCACACATTACATTTCTATAATCTATCGCTAATTCCATTTATATTTAATGCCCCCCCCCTTTTTGGCAGTAGGAAGGAAGCTCTCCTATGTAATAAACTTATAGTAGGCACAAATTGGTGTAGTGAAAGATCTCAGAAGGGATTGATGCAAGCGACAGAAAGCAGATTCACAGTGAAACAAAGCAAAACATCAATATGAAGACTTAATCCACTGGTGTTAATTCTTAAACACTAAGTTAGGTAAAACTATTTTTTAAATTTTCAGTTTTTATTTTTAATTAAATAAGGAATAAGGGGCAATAAAAACATTTCTTGTGCATTTATTGTGGAAAAGGCACTGTTTCATTATGTAATATGATAATACTGCAAACTAGTATTATTTTTGTTATTTTACAGATGAAACTCAGTGAATTTAAGTAACATGGCCAGCACTGAAACTCAGGTCTGACTCCAAAGCACTCAACCTCTCTCCACCACACCAACTACAATATACATTGATGTTTACAATCATTTTTTACACACACTTACACACACATGCAGATATACTAAAAAAAATAGGTCAAATTATTTTAAAACAAATTAGATTCTTCCAGAAATTTAGATAACACATGCTCAAATTTATCTTTAAAAACTTTTTTATGCTTGGATAATTTTCTGAACTAATAATCTACCATGATTTTTCTTTTCATTTAAATTGCCTCTAAGGCTGTAAGGTACTCTATAATGAACTATATTATTTATAAAGGATTCAAAATGACCTTGAAAGAGAAAGCAATGATGGTGCTTTCTGAAACTAAATACAAATAAGTTACACATCACTGTTTATTTCTGATATGACAAGATCATACATATCCAGAGGTAAATGTTTAGTTTATTTTGTTTCAGAATTTTAGTACTCTACTGAATTGTGAAATATATGAACAGCGTATGTTGTTTATAGGGAATTATTCATATACTTATGCAATATTCAAGAAACTCTTTAAAGATACTGCCGCCCCCTAAGATGGGATCGGAGAAGAACAAAATAAATTCAATTTCTAGTCAAATAGAAATCATATTTAATGATTTAATGAATACTCCCTCATAAATTACTTAGCTAACTTGTAAATGAAGAAAGTACTGAGAAATCAAATACATAAATGTAACATTAAAAAGGATAAACACAAATATTTCTATAAACCTTACATTGAAGGAGCAAGTAATTTAAGGTACTTAATACTATGATCTGTAATTACAACCTTATATTCCTGTACATTCATAAGCCAGGAGTTCTATAAATTATTTAATTCCTATCCTGGTGAGAAATCAAGGGAGGACTTTATAATGTACCTTTACTCATAATCTATCCCATTTTCTCACTCTGGTAATGATGAGGCTAATAGGAATGACCAACATGGTATAACCCTCTGCACATAAATCATTTAAGATTTAGAAAAAATTACCAGAACTTATACATATTTATAGTTCAGATATTACCTCATGTATAAATATACACACATATTGGATATATTTTGAGTCCTAAAGCCTCGTTCACTCATTCACATTCTTTAGATATCACAATTCTTCACATGAATAGTCCTACAGCCTGTTCAAGCAACAGAAAGCAGATTCTGAACCCTACCTGTTCAATAGGGTTGGAAACATACCCATACACTCTTTTGGGTGGAAGTTTAAGACTTTTCTGAACAAGTCTGAATCTCTGGTTGCTTATTTTGTTCACAAGGCACACAGTAAAATTTGGCAATTTAATTAAGTTTGATTTGGGGTCAACACAGTAGAATGTAGTGATCTTAGAAGTAACTTAAATCTATGACAAAGGGAGACACAAATCCTTCAGAGAACCAAACTGACCCTCTGAAAATGAGGTAGAGTATAATATTAGAAGAGCTTGGATCAAAGATCCTAGATCACTTTTGAATAGAGCCAATTAAGTAAAGATGATGTCAAAATTCCCCATAGGCTTTAAACCTGGTAACAGGATTGAATTTCTTGGTGATTTACTTCGCTGCTACTTAGTGGTGAGGGGAAGCTGTCACACAAAGGTCAGACAAAGGACAGAGTACAAGCCACCTCCCAGGTTTCATAGGAGAGGCAGGGCAGCTGAACTCAAGCGCCTTCTCATTCTTTACATCTTTGTTCATGTCATCAGCTCCTGTCGTTGGGGGAATGGTACTATGCAAAGAGTACTAAGCTTAGAGTTAGGAGACCGGGGTTGGGTCCTGGCTTAACTGCCTGTCACTTGTGTCCTTAGGAATGCTACTTCGCTGAGTTTTAGCTCCCTCATCTGTAACATGGGGATGGTTGTGCGCTTCTTTATGCATCACTGAGAGAATCTAAAAAGACAATGAAGATGAAGGTACTTTGTAAACACCAAATCAGTCTTTACCAAAGTGTCATTAGTGGCATGTGAATCAAGGACAGACCTTTAATATTTTTAACATTTTTAATAGTTATATATTCATATATTTATATTAGAAAGATACAAAAAACATCATACTTAGGATTTTACGCATATTATATCTTAGAATAAGACTCAAGACATTATTTGAAAGTAACTTCAATGGTGCCTAGTTCATAATATGAGTTCAAAAAGTATTTGTTGAATAAATAAATAAATAGTAAATGAATATGAATAAAATTTTTAAATATAGTACAGGTAGCACGCAACTTTATTTCTGTTTTTCTTGGGGTGGGGGGCAGAGGGACAAAGAGGGAGAGAATCTTAAGCAGGCTCCATGCCCAGCATGGAACCCAATGAGGGGCTAGACCTCAAGACCCTGAGATCACAACCTGAGAAATCAAGAGTTGGACGCTTAACTGACTGAGTCACCCAGGTGCCCCTAAAGGAACATGCATGCTTTTTTTTTTTTATGTTTTTAGAGATAGTGGGGGTGGGAGTGGGGGAGGCGGGAGCAGACAACTTCAGTTGAAACCTGGGAAATAAAGCCCTGAAGCAATCAGCAAATATGAGGCATTTATTAGTTTCATTATTGACAAACACTTATTAAATAGTAAGTATTTAAAAAAATCTTCCACCTGGAAAAGTCCTGCTAACTTAAGTGCGATACTGCAATATTTTTTAAAAAATGGGAATTAACACTAAATAATTTGGAGCAAAGAGTTGACTCACCTGTGACAGAGAGGATGAACCTCATTTTCCATCAATAATACTCATGGAAAAATTCCTAAAGTGAACCCATTTTTATTTTTTCAAATGAACTAATCAAATACACATAGACAACTTTTTTCAGTGGCCTTATCTGAGGCTTTGTGTGCGTGAATATGTGTGTGTGTGTGTGCTTCCTTTCCTCTTCACTTTGGAAACAGTGTTTTTAGGTAGGAGAAAAGTACACTGCAGGACTACAGTAAATCTATTCTAAATGTACAACATATTTTATACTGACCCACCACCCATCCTTGGAATTAAATGCTTGGTGTGAGCTCGAATTTCTAAAGCAGCACTGTTTAAAGTTTCATGTCACAGAAGCACGTACCTGCCTCAGACCTGACTCCATTTGCTACTATCCATGTGAAAACTGTACTGACAAGCTCAAGAACTCTGTGTGGGTCTTAGTTACATGTAAATGGAGACAGGCCTCCTTTTCCTCTTTAACCTTGTTCAAGGGAAGAAGGTTACCATATTCCACAGTTTGCTTCAGGGACATTCACGGTCTTACCTAAGCTTTCTCTGTTTTGTCTTTTTGCTAATATTCACATTTTTGGTCTTATTTGGTTCTTCATTGTTATTATCTCCCAAATTTCCGTCAGGCACTGACTTTGTCAGCCTGGCTTTTATCTTGCACATTACTTTTCAAAAACGATTTTCCTTCCTTTTCAAGGAGATTCTGTTGCTACAGAGCATGGACTGCCTCTGCCGTCCTACCAGCCGCAATGCAGCCCAAATACTGTGGTTGGTGATTGAGTGCAGGGACAAGGATTCATTCCCAACAGCAGTTAAGGAGATATGTAAGGCAAGGGCAATATACAAAGCACACTTTCAACAGAGAATTATTATAGTACCAAAGAATAAAAACAGCTAATGCTCATAATCAAGCACAGAAAGAATGTTCTTTAAAGTAAAACATTTAAAAATCATAAGAGCTCCAACTTAAGTTACACATCCCCAAAACACGATGGTCAGCTGTCTTTGGATACGCTTCACACTGTCAGAACGTGTGTGTGTGTGTGTGTGTGTGTGTGTGTGTGTGTAAGAGAAAGAGAGAGAGAGAGAGAGAGAGAGAGAGAGACGTACTCACCTGACATATAGAAAGTGTATTGTTCCAAAATAAGTTTGGTTATGAATTTTAATAATGATGAGTTTTGTCTCATTTGAATGACTGACTACTCAGAGAGCGATTTTCATCTTTACCTGCCAAATATAACCACGTGAAAAAAGGCAAAGTGCGATTCTCAAGAGAGAGCACCCTGCCCGCTACTTATAAAAACATGTCTTCATTTGCTCATCTAGTGTGTCACTGAAATGTACAACTTTTCTGAGTAATCAGAGCTTTCTATCTGTCCAAGAACAGCCAGCATTTCACTGAAGAGAAACATTGCGGTGCCAATCTGGAAATAAATCCTTTCCTAAATTTGGCTCAAGTCAGAATACACAACGACTATAAGAGCAATGAAATATGAAGACCAGTGGGAAATGTCCAAAAAGAGTAAAAGTTATGTACTAAAGAAAAAGAGTTTTATTTTTTGATTATCACTTGAGTGTCAATTCTTTCAGGTTAGTTAATATAAGATCAGAGAGGGCGGATGATAATTACAAAATATATTTTAGGAAACAGGGGGACTTTTCTGACTTTTATGTAATTATTGAAACAAGTACATAAAGATAACCATCCCCCCCATAGTTGCACAGGTTTACAATGATTGCTAATTGGGGTGCCCAGGTGGCTTAGTGGGTTAAGCGGTTGACTCTTGATTTCAGCTCAGCTAATGATCTCAGGGTCCTGGGATTGAGCCCTGCCCTGTGTCAGGCTCCAGACTCAGCAGGGAGTCTGCTGGAGACTCTCTCTCCCTCTATCCCTCTGCCCTTCCTCCCCACTCTCTTTCTCTCTAAAAAAATAATAAAATATTCTTAAAAAAAAAAAGTGTTTGCATTTTATGGTGGATAGGTGTAATGCCAGCAAAGTCATTTCCCTTTCCAAGAATGCCCTAAGGCTGTGCCAAGATCTGGCAATGCAGCTCTCTGGCTGTGATGATGTACTGGCGCATAGCACTGAGGTCTTATTCTTGGTCACTGAAGCTTAAACTATAAAGGATTCATGGTTCAGAAAGAAACTTGCATCATTTATTTAGAAAAAGTATAAATATCTTTCAGACCATACTTGATTACAAACTGATAACCAAAGGAAAGAATGTGTTAGAGAGTGAGGAGACACTACTTTCAGGACGGTCTGATACTGGACACATAATATTCTTTAGTGTTTTACACAGCTTCAGTATTGGGACAGCAGTCTATAGGGGTGATTCAGTCCAAGTTTCCACGGATGGCTAAAAATCTCTACTAATGAATATTGTTGTGTGTGTGGAGGGAGCGGCGAGATAGGAAAGTAAAGGAAGAAAGCCTGTGTTGGTATTTTTTACAAACAACTTTGGGAGGTGGACTTCCAGGTTCACTGAATAAAGTGCTTGAAAATGCTTCTGAGTAGAACTCCTGCTTGAAACGAACCGCTCACGATAACATAATCGGATATGCCACTTGTGTGTGACGCGCTGAACTTCATCAAAAAATGGTTGTAAACTATTTGACTCATTGAATATATTCATTATAATGCTCTCACTAGATTGGAGCCTCAATCTAGTTCGTAAACCCTTGATCCATGGATAATGCATAGGCAAACAATAACTAAACTCAAACGACCACAATTCCAGAGTGGAGAAATCCAAATTAATAAGGTTGTTTAACATAAAAAAACACAGGGGCCAGGAGGCTAATTTCTACTGAGCGTCTCTCGTGTGCTGGATGATCTGTTTATGGTATATCATTTAATTCTGAAAACATCATTCTGAGAACTGAATAGTCCCACTTGAGAGGTGAGGGGACTGCGGCCCAGGGAGATTAAGACACCCACCCAGGAGCAATTAGGGAACGGACGGGGCAGGGAGCAAGCTTATGGGAGGATGCCCAGAGCCCATGCCTCTTCCTGCCACACTCCGCGTGCTCTCTAGTTCTCCGTAGACTATGTTCATACGATGTTTGATGTTTTGAAATAAAACCCCTTATGAAGCAATCTCCAAACGTGCAGAATAGTTCCAAAGGATTATTAGTAATTCTGCTACACTTGACACCCCACCAAAGACGAACGGTGCCTTTCTAAGATCATAAACTGACCAGGTCGTTGACTATCATGACAGCTGGCTGAAGCGTCATCAACTTAGGGACAGCATGGACACCTCGGCCCTCGGCAGTACTCCAGGGACAGCATTGATCTGTCAGGCCAGGGACAACCTGTACGGCCTGAAAACAAGAGAGGTGCCCAGCTTACTCTGAATTAGTAGCCTGCAATATTGCCAATTAATTACTTTTTAAACATTTTTTTGCCTGCTTCTGAAAAGAATCTGAAGTGGTTTGCTGAGAACAAAGACTGCAACAGAAAATAAATGACAGGTTCCTATGATGAGAGGGGTGGGGAGAGATTAAGATAATTGATCTACTCTAACACTTGAGTTAACATAGATTGTATCTGGAGGGATCTAACAGACTCTCCGGTTAATTTACTTTGTGGACATGGAAATAGTATGAACAACTGAGAATCCAGAAAGGTCTACAATGATAACATATAAGAAAATTGTTTACCAAACCTTTCCTTCTGAGATACTACAAAGATAAACACTAGGGGATGGGGTCCCACATTTCACATTGGCAAGGTGGAATTAATTAGGTTTTACTGTTAATAAACACATGGTTTATGGAGTCAGTCTCTATCTTTGTCTCTTGACTTTGTAAAACGTCAGCCATTGCCACAGCGTAGAAGAGACCCTAATGCACTGCTTGCCTTTTTAAAAGCAGAAATCTGATTATTCATGCACAAGACTTTATTTACCCAACATTGCTGAGGACTTAGGGATTCTATGTAAATCATATTTACATCATGACTGGTTGGTTCACCGGACTAAGAGTACGAATTTTAAAAACGTTTTTGCTGGAAATCTTTTCAAATAGATCACGCTTTGTCTTACACAGCTATTGAACATAGTTTAAATTTTTCCTGATGAAGCAGGATTACCAAGACATCAAGCAAAGGCCATCTGGCTTGAAGTCAGACAGACTTGTGTTTGAAATTTCACCTTTTCTGGTCTTATAAATCGAGAACACTGTTTGGTTTGCTGGGCATCATTAAATAAGGTATGAGGAAGCCCTTCCTTTGTTTTGTGAACCACAGAAGAAAAAAAGAGTGCTTGTGAAATAGTACTTTATTTTTTTAATGTGCAAATGTGAGTAGGTCCTGGAAAGACCAAGGTTTTTAAAAATGTTAAGTGCCCTAGAGCTTTTAAGGCTGTTATACCTTGCTTTCTAATGACAGATAAATATTTCATGTGTTGTCATTAATAATGTATTATATGTTTTCAAGTTTTGTACCTCTAAATGTGGGCTTTAAATTATTTTTTTGAATTACTAAAAATATTTTTAACGTATCCTGATATCAAGGTTTTGATATTCAGGTTGTCAGAATGCAAAATCACAATGTCAATGTCATTTGGTGGCGAGGGGAGGGGAATATTTGAGTTGACAGAAATAATTTTATGCTCCCTGTTAGAAATTCATCTATTGCCTATAACAAGGAAGAAGATTCTGGATTTTTTAAACACTTAACTATTGTATAGTGAGTGAAACCCAGTTGCTTATTTAAATGAAGCAACATAAATGTTTCTTGGACTCATAGATAATGATTTTTTTTTTTTTAAGTGTATCTCCCCACACATCAGTGAGTAACTCAATCCCAGGAGTTTTGCAAACACAGACTAATCAAAAGATTAGGACCATTGTTTAATGTGAAATGTGTTAAAAGTACATGCCTTTATTCTCCTGAGGACATAAAAAGATATTTAGACAAGGCATTTAGGACAGGAAGAATGTTTCCAGGAAAGGGAGGCTATAATCTTTTCTTTCATTAAGCTTTTTTGTAAAATTGCACCTAAAAAAGACTTGGTTTCATTTGCACAGAGATTGTAAAACAGAGCAGTGTCTACATCTTATATTTGTAGCAGTCCATTTATATCCTAAAAGCCCAATTTTGCTGTTTCTAATTACTTTTTGAATAAACTGTCAAAAATATTTAGGTTTATCAACCTAGAGAATGTTTTGTCTGGGCTCAGAGAGATTAGAGAATAAAATGTTTTGTGAATAGGGGTATGGAATTCATTTTCTTATCAAACGTAGAAACACTATGCCCAGAGCGCACCCTGACAAGTATATATTAGGCATTATAAGCGATGGGCTTAAGGACCTCCTGGTCATTTGGAGAAAGACAATCTTTTTATTGTGCTGGCAAAAATGTTTTTGGTTTCCTGCCATTAAACCTAAGTGCCAGTGGAGGTTTGAGCAGAGTTAAAATAGCTTTATACAATATACTCTTTAAGAGAATACCATATATATTTGTTAAGAGTAGTTTTTATTTCCTAAGGAGATGAAAAATTATGTTTCCTCATCATATGTGGGGAATGTGCATAATTATCTCCTCCTGGTCAGATATAAATTTTTCTATCCGCTTTAAACATTCTGCATGTTTCTCGCCTAGTGAGCCAATTTATCAATTGTGAGGGGGGAGGGGGAACCCAGAAGACCCCTACTAATTTCTTCTAAATTGAATAGTAGTTTCATGGAGAAGTTTTCATTTAATTTATATGATCAGATTGAGTTAAGTAGAACCAGACGGTGGGGTTAAACATTTCCATATGTTATAAAGGCCCAGAACTTTTCCTGAAAGGAGACACCATTCTGAATACAGACATTACCTGCTGCTTCCAGAAATGGCTGCAATTACACCCGGGTTTCACCCTCTGCTCAGCTCTATGCGGCTCCTGTGAGCGCACGGAGGAGATGCTGTCCCCCAGCGCTTCCTGTTGCCCTACCTCTGCCATGCTGCTGGACTTCAAAGGCCACCAGATTTTTTCCCCCAGTCCTTGCCACTTGCCTTCATCCTCTGTGTATGGAATGAAGAATTAAGTACATACAGGGAAGGAAGGCAGGATTAAGAAAATTCTGGAAATCTGGTTCCTGGGTTAGAGGCCCTAGTGGGATCTCTACAAACACGGCACAACTCACCCCTTGATATGACATTTTGGTGACTATAACCATCCCCTCTTCATTTTATGCTCCAGAAGTTTGTGAGAACTTAATGAGTCATGAAGAATCCTAATTTCAAATCCAAAGAATCCAAAGTGACGACAACAAAAAATAACAATTGATACCTGAACAAAGGTTAGTATTTGACAATGGATAAAGATTGGTATACCTTCCCTTCCTCGGGGCTTTGTTGACATGAATTGTGAACGTCGTCTTCTCTTACTAATTTTCCAGGCCAAGAAGTAAGTCCTTTGATTTGGCCCCAGACCAAGTCGCCAACGTTGAACGTCCTTGGCCTATAATGTATCAACTCATTTGAAGAAGGGGAATCTGGATTCCTTAGGTCATCTTCACTACTAATGCTTTTAGCATCTGAAGGGCTAGGCACACACCCATTAATGCTTTTGGCATTAAAGTCTCCATTGTAATGGATGTAGTCTTTGACTAGAGAATTTTCCAAACTATTTGAGGAGCTCGGAGACTGCTCCTCTAGGACCAGGTCTTGTCTTGTGGTACTCAGCAGCTCTCCAAAGCCCCGACTCTGTCGAGGTCTGTTCCCATTAATGTGTGCACATCTTTCCACAGTGTTCTCTAGTCTCTCCTTAAAACTCATCATAGTTCTTTTGTAGTTATTATACCTGAAATTTTCCTCCAGAATTTTATCCCCTTGACAGTTTCTTGGTGGTAACAGTACCGGGTGCTGTTCCCCAGGCAGAAATGGCAGTGTAGAGACATTGTTGGACCTTTCGTGACAAGGACTACTGTGGATATGGCCTGGATGATCTAAAAATTCCTCACACTTCCACCTGTTTCGCTCCCCTCCAGGGCTTTGCTCCCCATCCCACTGTTTTTTGGATGTGTGGCAACTTGCTGACTTGAAATATTCAAACCCATCTCCTTCATTTGAGTTTTTCCCATGGTCCAGATTCCTGGGCAGCCGAGCCCCTCTTGCATTCCTCAGCCTACCATCATGATCAACACTGCCCATGTTTCGTCCATGAATGACCGCACTGACAGCACTGGGGAGACTTAACGGGTCACCAATTGAGGCAGTGAAGGCACTCATGGCACTCAGAGCTGGAATGGGGCTGATCTGAGTTGTACTGTTGACTGCAGTGGTGATGACAACCTGCATTCCTTTGCTGGCTGCATCAACAACTGCTTTGTAAATGGCATCTACAGAAGCATCACCTTGGCCACCCACAATGAGGCCATCTTTCACCTGCTGACCAAGAGATGGGTCAATCCTCGGTTGCAACTCACAAGATGTATCTTGGAAAGGTGGAAGTGTAGTGTTTGGATTCTCAGGAAGTGCCGTGAGCCCCGGCTGAGAGCTTATTCTTTTGTTTAGGAGAGCTGCATCTTCCTGCATTCTCACCTTGAAGAAACAGACAGGAAGCAGTGAGAGACAGAAAAGTTTTTAAAGACGTCAAAGAGAAAGACCATAATTTTAAGATTTACCGAAAGGCAAACAAATATAACAAGGAGAGAAATATAAAGAAAGAACAAGGCTCAAAATGTAATAAAAAGTCACTCTGTATAGTAGAATTTATGTCTTGATCATACTTGGGTAGTTTCTTTGGTTGAAATTATTTCATACATTTGTTTTAAAGAACTCATCACTGGGGTGCCTGGGTGGCCCAGTCAGTTGAGCGTCAGACTCTTGGTTTCTGCTCACGTTGTAATCTTGGGTTCTTGGGATCAAACCCCTGGTGAGGGCTCTGTGCTCAGTGGGGAGTTTGGTTCTCTCCTTCTCCCTGTGTCCCTCTCCTTGCTCATGCACTCTCTCTTTTCTCTCTAAAATAAATAAATCTTAAAAAAATAAAAATAAAAGAATGTATTTCTAAAATAAATGAACAAATAAATAAAAAATAAAAAACTCATCATTACCAAACATTTTCTAGAAAAGTTAAAGGTGAGGTGGTTGGACACAAACTGTTTTCAGGTAATGACTCCATGTATTTAAATGTCATTACAGGTTCTGCAAGTTGGGTTTCAGAGAGGCCATCACCAGCACAGCTAAAATTACGAAGGGAACCAGATTTTGGAAAGGAGTTCTAATTCACTGATATTTCTACTGAACTACAACATAAGCTAAAAGAAAATTTTCTCTTTCTCTTTCTTTCTCTCTCTCTCTCTCTCTATATATATATATATATATATATATATATATATACACACACACATTTTTTTCATAACAATAAAATATTTCTGATATGACATTATATTTCTGAAGACTTCAGATAAAGCAGTGACACCTACTCTTCAATCTTACCAGGCTACTGACTGGGGGACACCACCATGCGGTCAGCAATGACAATGGCTCTCTATAGAAGTGATTCTTAATTGGGAAGAGGGGAAGGAAAGGGATGCCCAGCAGGTAAGAATATCAATGGTCAGCACAGGAAGGATGAATGCACTTTGAAAAAGTCCCCAAGGTTATTCTAATTGCACCAACCCCACCTAAAAACTGCTGCTCCGGACCCCTGCTACTTCGGATTTCCTCTTCAATGATTTCTCCCTTCTTGTCTTCACATCTTTTCCCACTAAACCAGAATCTGGGATCCATCAACATATCAACCACTCTCTTGTTATTCTCCCCCTGTCTACACCTACCAGATAAAATCTCAATGTGGGATCAATTTAACTGCCCTTATCTATATCCAGTGAGAATGCTGAGTATCTGTCTAAAAATTTAGGGCTTTCAACTACAGCTGGGGGCTTATTGTTTCCATCAATCTGATGATCCTCAAGTTAGGTATCATTCTCCTTCACAACTGTTCAAATCTTTATCCACTTCTTCAAGCTGGTTGTTACAGCATCTCCAGCACTATTCTTAGTGGATAACCCTTACTTAACAGAGAAAATGGAGTTCACAGGCTAAGAATTCTCATAGTTCTTATACTCTGCTACTCCCTACCCCCTGGCAGCACACACTTTGCAATTATACACGCCTCACATCCTGCCCTGCTTCCCAGTGTTAAGAGGGGCCTCTTGTTTTCTGAGGGTAAGTCCTCTTACTTATGCTCTGATTTCCAAGGCACTCCTCAGGGATTTTGCCTCATTTGTTATCCCTTCTCTTCATTATGTTCAATCTTTTCCACATTTTTTCTTTTTCTGCTCTTAAATTTTTCTTTTTTAGCATACAACCATGTGCATAGCTTCCATATTTTAAAAGTTTGCTCATACTATGTCTGCCTTGGGGCACCACCCTATTTCTCTTATGTTCTTTATGGTTAAGTTTTTGAAAGACTAATCCACACTCTTTAATTCCCAACCTTTTCATCCTTCCATTCACCTTCCATCCATCCTACCACTCCACCAAAACTGCATTCCACCGTCATTGACAATGTCCTAAATCTAGTGGGTTCTCTTCAGGCTTTACCTACTTGTTTGAGATTTTCAGTGACATGGCTGAGTCCTTTTCTTCCCTTCTAAATTATTTTATTACACAAGATGTATATGAATATTTTCTCATTGTCAGAAAAAGATAAAAACGTTCTTTGTCACTCCTCCCCACCCAAACTTGACTCTCGCATCCCACTCTGATTCCAGTCCCTCTCTCAGGAGTAATCAGTGCTGGAATGCATCCTTGCAGACACTTATGTTTAATACACTAAGGTGTGTAGGTACATACCTAGTTTTCTTTCCTTCCTTCTTTCACATAAATGGTAGAGTATTTTAGTATTGTTCTATAATACCACAGTATTAAAGTCTTGCATTCTTGTGGATCTTTCCATATCAGTTATGTAAATCTATCTAAACCTTTTAAAATACTTGACAGAGGGCAGCCCAGGTGGCTCAGCGGTTTAGCGCCACCTTCAGCCCAGGGCGTGATCTTGGAGACCGGGGATCGAGTCCGGCATCAGGAGCCTGCTTCTCCCTCTGCCTGTGTCTCTGCCTATGTCTCTACCTCTCTCTCCCTGTGTTTCTCATGAATAAATAAATAAAATCTTTTAAAAAATACTCAAAAGCCAGATATATCATGATATATTAATTATTTCCTTACTGATGGACGTGGCTTCTAATTTTTGCCACCACAAATCATGTTGTAATGAACATTCTAGCCTGTGCCCTTTTGTTCACAGTTGAAGATTTCTCTAAAATAGATACAAAGAAGTTGAACTTCTGCATTAGAGGATATGTATATTTAAAAACCTGATAAACTATCAAATTACCCTCCCAAAGAACTATATCAGCATACAATCAGACCAACAGTATATCTGAAAGGATCCATTTCCCCACACCACTCTCAGCAAGGGACATCAATCAATCTGATAGACACATTAGTGTTGTAATTTGTATAACTCTGATTACTCTTTTCATATGTTCATTAATAATTTACTTTTCATTTTCTGTGAATTTTCTGTTCATATCTATTGCTCATTTTTCTAATCAATTATCTTTTTTTCTTCCTGATTCATAGGAGCTTTTTTTCTATAATGAATGTCAATTATTTGCCATTATCATGCAAGTATTTTCTGCTGGGTGCCACTTGTCTTTAAGTTTGTTTAGAATACCCTTATCATAGAGAGAATTTAAAGTTTTATATATTCGACCTTATTACTTCTTTTCTTTTTGACTTCTTGATTTTGTGTCTTACTGAAAGAACCTTCTCTACCTCAAGATTATTTTAAAAATACTTCTATATTTTCTCTTTGTATTTATTAAGCATTACTCTTTCCATCTAGTTCCTTAATCTATTAGGAATGTATTTAGCTTGTAGAGCTAAAGGAAGACTAAGTGATGGAAGCCAGGAAGGGCGGTGAGGACTGGGGCTGGCAAGTGAGGCCAAGCCAGCTGGTTAAAGATATGGATTTTAATCATGAGAGCAATGGAAACCACAAAAGGGTTTAAGAGGATCATGTGATCAGTGTTTACTATCAGCTCCAAAAGGACCACTGAGATGCCTCAGACAAAATAAAATAATCTTCACGCAAAAGACTGGAATGTTTAACAATATTCATTATTGGGAAATAATAGTAATTGGAGGTGAGAGGGCACATGACTTCCTTCTCTGGTCTCTTGCCTTCAGTTAAGCATTTTAACAGACCCAGACATTGCCTACACATTGTTTACTATTCAAGGAACCCAGGGAAGAAAGAGTACCTGAAAGTTCTGAAACAAACAAGCCATGGGGTTACTGTTGGCCGGGCAAGGAATTGTGGGCTGTCCTTGAAATGCCTGCAGGTTCTGGTACCCTTGAAGAAGCTGCTGCTGCTGCTGCTGATTTGGAGGAAACATCTGATTGTTGTTTAACAGCGACTGCAGATGAGTCAGTTGATGGTTATTCAAAGTATTGTTTATTGAGGACATGTCACCTATAGTTTGAAAAACATAAAATGTAAGTCAATGTGACTCTTTGGAGATCCTATGCCTCTCTTTGTACCTGAGGATCCCTGAAACAAAAACGGAAAACTAGACTTGACATGGTCATTGTTTTCTCTTTTTCTCCTCAACGTCCTACTAAGTGGTAAATAAAGAGGAGTTTTATTACTCAATTTTATCATTCATAATCAGTTTTTTAATTTTATATTCTGGAGACACTACTTAGTCTTTGCTCTATCCCTATACATTGAGTTTCAGTGTTACATAATTCCTCAAAACTGTTTTTGTTAGAGCACTTGAAACTAAAGGCTGAAATTAGCCCTAAAATGTTTTAGTAATCATAAGTATTTGAGCAAACTATTAAACTATTTGAGCAAACTATTATGAGTGGGTCTCAATAGGCCTTGTTTACAAAATTTAGTTCTCAAGGCACGTCATCAATAAAATAAAAAATAAAAAATAAAATAAAATCAGATTTGGCCTAGAAATACATATTTTGTTTTTAAGTAAAAGGTTTACTATAAGTAAAAGGTTGGTTACCTAAAATTAAAATCATAAAGAAAGCTAACAATACAAAAGAATTCATTGTCATAATCATTAAAATAAATGTTACACAATCAGACGGGATTAGTTAATAACTAAGTTTATACTCAGAATTCAGGTTTAACTTGTTTGAAATTTTATTGAAATTATCTTGAAGACAATGTCATTGTAATTTGTCTTGTAACTTGAAATATGTAAAACTGTAATGCTTTTTAAATTATTTAACTGTTGATTTCAATGCCAAATAGAACTAGAATAAACCATAGCAACTAGTAAACTATATAATTAATAAACTATATTCTAAAGGTGTCCATAAAGCCTAAAAACATATTATTCATAGTTTTTTACCTATTGAAGATGGCCTTGTGGCAATATCAGGTATATCTGCCTGTTTCCAGACTTTATGGACACCATTTATGTACTTAATATTACAGTTACCTGCATGAGTCAGTTGGATATACTTGATATTATTTTCTAACTTTTTTGTGATAGAATAATCTATATGAAGGATTTTGTTTTTAAGCCACAAAGTTCTAAGGAATTATACTATCTGAGGAAATCTAACACAGCTATTGAGACTGTTTCTTTGAACTTGGGCAAAGTTTATCTTTGGATATTTTTATGCCCTGTTTCTCATTTTGCTGGATAAGCATTTAGTTTTGTTTATTTAGGGATCACCTGGAAAAAACACTTCCTCAAGCTGTTTCCATCCACAGTGCAGCTGCTCATACTAACCCTGTGATGCCACACCAACTAAAATTCAAGTAAAAGTTATTTTTAAGATGGACCTGTGCTTTATTGTTTGAAAAATAAGACTCTACTTGGCTTAAGAGAATGATAGGTAGGTTAGGGTTAAGTGGCATCAGAATCAGAAGATCAGAGAAAAGCAGATTAGAATGATATTTAGTACTGCTAGAATAGGGGAAAAGGAAAAAGTCATTTTCATGTTTGTATAACTAGGGATGTGTGTGGGTGTTATTATATTTAGTTCCTTAAGCAAGCTGTGACATAATAAAAACATTTTTTAAAAATAGTGTGACAAAATGGAGTTTTTAAAAAGGAGAAAATAGAATTAGAAAAACGTTTCTTTTGTAAAAATTTGTGAAAAAATTTAACTTACCAAGCAGACCTGTCCCCAGTAGAGGGTTAAGTAGCTGTGGCAGCACAGAGTTACTGTTGAGTTTAGCTGGACCAGGTGTATTCCCAGCATTATTAGATATATTCAGCAATGTTTCTGCCATTGACACCACTGCTGTCCCACCAAGTGTTGAGACAGTCAGTGCTGCCACTGCTGATGATGTAGTGGTTGTGGTAGTGGTTGCCTGGGAGGAAGTTGCTATGGAAACCTCTGGATGATTAGCGGTGTTGGCCGATGCTGAGTTCAGGACACCTCCCAACAGCTGGGGATTCAAGGCCATTAATCCTGAGGCCCCAGTGACAGCTGGGAGGAACAGGGGGTTAAAAGTAGTGTCACTGCCTGCAAAGCTTGGTAAAGGGTTCCCCAGGGGGCTGGTTAAAAGGGTCTCAGCTCGGCTGTTCTCTGACTGATTGCTTGGCAAATGGTCTGGTGGGGCTGTCATCTGTGTTAATGAGGGTAAAGGGGTATTTTGCTGTTGCAAAAGATCTGAGATGGTCAGATTGAAAGATGGCAGGGGAAGCATGGCAGCTGCTTGGGCTTGGTTCTGAAGCAGGGCTGCTAAGAGCTGAAAGTGAACAGGCTGCAATACCTGCCCATCCATGTCACCGGAGAGAAAAGCTAAAGCAGCGTTTACATTCGGGTTGAGAAAACCTAAAGGGTGGAGGTTGATCTCAGACTTGCCTTCTCCTGCTGAAGGCTGGAGGATATTTAATAGATTCTGGTTTAGGAGATGCTGTTGATTCACTGGCAAAGAGATAGGTAGAGAACTGAGGAGGCTGGGGTTCAAGGGGTGTGGAAGATGGTTGTTTGAAGTGCTGTTGGATGGAAAATGAAGTGCGTGCTCCTGGCCAACATAAGGAAAATCACTCCCAATAGGCAGCTGACTCTGCAGTGGGTTTCCAGCTGCGGTGGTAACTATGACGCCATCTTGAAGAACAGATGTTGTCTTTGTGATGGCAGGGTGGTTGGTGCCAGCTATGGCTATGGAGGATGATGGTCCTGAACCGCCTAGAATGAAGAAGGAGAAAAACCAACCGCTTATTAATTACGGATGCCAAGGAAAACGATCCCATACAAATACATTAAGATACATTTCAGTTAATTCATTACATGTCACCTTTGAGGATTTAACTCAGATGAATTGTAATCAGAGAGGAGTTGAAATCTGTTAATAAAACTTAAATTTAACTTTATACTTCCTAATCTACTTTGAGAAAATATATATTGAAGAAGTTTAGAAATATTAAAAAATATTAAGAAATAGCTGTTTCTAACAAATAGCTTGTTTTTCACAAGCTGGACAGGTGAAGAGAGGGAAATCTGTGTTGTAGTTCATTCAACTGACTAGATAAAGGAAACAAGCCTTTATTTTTAGAAAGATACTTTTTCATTTAAGAAAACATTTTGGTCTTTATTTATAATACTGCCTCTTGATTTTAGTGAAAAAAAAAGAACCTGGAATATGCATGAGACTACAAAACAGAAAATAAAAAAATACTGATAAAGAGAACTATTAATATGTTAGTGATAGTGCTTCAGGCCTTTCCCACCTGTATGTTTATACATATGCAGACATATATACATATATTATATATTTTAACAAAAATGGAATCATGCTTCGTAACTTTTTTCTTTTATCAATACATTATTGTGTTAACTTCAGACCATTTTACAACTATCATCTATGAATATACCAAAATTTAATCAATCCACAGTTGAGGATATTTGATTGTTTACAATCAAATTACAATTATTCTAGTAAGCAACAGTATGATAAACATTCTTGTTAATTTAGCTTTGCCAATACACTCAATTATTTTCTAGGGATAAATTCTTAAAAGTGGAATTCCAGGGATAAAAGGGTTTACATATTTTTAAAGCTTTGGATTCATATTCTCAAACTGTCCCACAGCAAAGTTGATCAATGCACATTCCATTAACATTTTTATAAACAGTGTATGGCAGTGTTCATTTCTAACCAACACTGTATTTTATCATTTTTTTAAATCTTTGTCACTCTGATAGCATAAAGATACTCTGCATTTAGCATTCCTTAAATCAGACCAAATGCTACCACCTAAATAGCATTTTTAATCTTTTTTTTTAGCATTCTTAATCTTGAAAGTCTTATGCTTGAGTGAAAATTCAAGAAACTTAATATTTAAAAATATAAACTTTCAGTTGTTTATTATAATCCTTTTAGTTGTTCTCACAATAGAGATAAGCTGCACAATAGAATTACTACCTGGAGGACTTTAAACAAACAAACAAACAAACAAACAAACAAAAACAATGCCTGGGCCCTATCCCAGATAAGTCGAAAACTCATCTCTTGGGAGTAGAGCCTGGGCAGTAGTATTCTTTGAAATCACCCCTGGTGATTCAGATGCACAAGAGATGGGGTAGGAGAATCACATTCTGTTGAAAAGGAACCTACAGTCATATTTTTCATAAAAGGTCTTTCTCTAAAGAGATGCATTATGTAACATATGCATTGAGCAAATACTGTTACAGGCTTATGCATTTAACTTTATATTAAACATGTATATGATGTAATGAACAACATCAGTGTTATTGAAAATCTAAAGTAATTCTAACACTGTACTGCTGTGCTACGCCATAAAAAACTTTATATTTGATCATGTTACCATTGAGGCCTGTCCAAATACAAATACACAGAAATGTTTCCATAGTTGTAGTAGTATTGCAAATATAATTTTATATTCTTTTTGTTTTCTTCTAACAGAATAACACCAGAATTTTTCCTTTTTTTTGAATTTTTCCTTTTTGATATACAGACATTTCTACTAATATTTTTAACCTTGTAACATACGGATTGATCATATTTATTGAATCATTCTGATAAAGTTTGGCATTTATATTTTCATTTTTTCATCATTATATGTAACACAGGTATGAACATCTTCCGGCATATGATACCTTGCTACTTTTGAATTTTTCCTCAGGAAAAACTGGTATGAGTGGCATGATTGTTGTGAGAATCAAAAATAGGTAAGTGAAAGGCTCGTAATGTGTAAAGTCTGTACAAGTAAAAGGAGCAATCATTGTCAGCATTATTATTTACATTAGTAATTGTAGTTAGTAGTGGTGATATAGTAATAGTAATAAGAATACATCAGTATAATCCAACACACCTTCTAGAATATCGCTATATTGCACGACTGCAATTTTTTCCAGGTGTCAGGTCTGTTTTTTTAAGTTCTCCATATTTCATTTCAAGAATGAGATAAAAAACCCTCTGTTTAAAAGTATATAAATATTTATAAAATATTATTATGAAACAATGACTATGTTCACAAAGAGCAGAGTAAGAACATTTCGAATGTTGAAGCAGGCATATGGTGTACAATTCTTTAAATGTTAATTCAGATTTGTAATAAAACAATCAACACCTTAAACATTTCATTGCTTCTGAAAATTAGCTATTTCCATAAATAGGCACTATGCTTTATTTGCATTTGGAAACCATTTTTTTAAACAAGGTAATAACAACTCTTATTTACTGGTAATCACTATCTGTGGCCTTTCTCCTCATCTGCTAACCAATAATGACATATTTAAAGGTACAGATCACCATTTCTCTAACCGCAGTCAGAGCATACATTTTCAAAATACTCTATCAAGGCTTTGTAGATGTACGGTTTCCTTAGAGGTTACTGTCATTCATATTTTTGTCTTTTTTTTTTTTTATATGAGAAGCATCCATATTTAGGATTCAAGAAAGTAGCCATTTGGGGACATTATTCTACAAGTTCTCTATTTAAACATTCTTGAGGAATGACAATAAAGAAATATGGTTACTCTGTGTGTATTTTTGTATTACAAACAAGAAGGTGGTGAACATCCCAAACTTCTTAAGGGTAATATGTAAATCAAGGCATATTTTTTATTTTCTCCAATTTTCAACAACAAACAAGAATGCTCTGTTGAACAAAAGGATAGAAATGGTGATACAAAACAATGAAAACAAAAACAGCATGCTGCCCTTTTCTTGCAGAAAGTCAGAGTTTAGGAAAAGAGATAAATGCACAAAACTCCCAGTCCTTCTTTTTCCTCTCTCAAATACACATTTATTGAGAGCTTCTATGGATCAGGAAATTTTAAAGCTCTATTCATACAGCTCGTGTAACTGATAGTGCAATATGCTAAGAGATTTAACAGGTATATAGCAAGAGGACAACTATAAAAGTGAAGGTGTAGGGTAAACTAAGTGAGTGGTAACATTTGTTTGGGGATTTGAGAGTGGACAAGGAGATAATAAAGTGCATGGAGGTATGCATCCTGAAAACAAACAGATGTGACTGAAAATATTGTAAGCTGCTTTCCACACACCTCTACCCTCCCACCATAGATAGACAAAGTAGCACAGAAATTCGAAATCATCTTTCTAAACCCTTTAAGGCAAGGATCACTTCTTATTTCCAAGGCCTAACGTGGACTTTAACACCTAGTTGGTATTCCAAAAATGTTGGTTGAATCAATCTATTAAGATTAAAAAAAAAAATCTGCTTTCAACTTCTAGAAATCAGAGCTTTTGATGCTGTGTGTGTAGCATGTGTGTATGGGAAGTAAGGGAGAGAATACCACCCATTTGTGGAGAAAGGGAAAATTGACTCTCCAGTGTTTGTCCACAGCTGGGAGATAAGAGACAGGAAAGAAGATCCTTAGAAGAGAACAAGTTACTTTAGACTCTCATGTGTTCCAGGCAGTTAAAAATCCTCTTATGGAGGAAAAGGTCCATCCCAAAGTACTCTGAGTTCTTCAAGCCACTCAGTAATGCTTAGGGTCATCCAGAGGACCTTGGATTTTTATATCTGGAGCAAAATTGGAGATTGCTTATTTCTGAACCACTTAATCTTGAATAGGCACTCTGGCAGACCTACTTCATAGTTCTGCATAAAAACCATATGGTCTCTTGAAGTATGTGGGGAAAAATGTTTTCTTAGAGCTGAATTTTTTTTTTCCAGCCAAGATGTTTTTGTGCTTAAACTAATGAAAGGGACAGTTGCTAAATTTTTTTTTTTTTTAAAGCAAACTATTCACAAAACATTTAGCAGTTTAACAACCAAAAGGCAGCTGGGGCTTGGAACAAGTTAGTGAGTTGGAGAAGTCCTTTAATGGGAAAAAATGATTATTTTACACCAGCCAGCAGCACCATAAACTGGCATAATCTCTTTCTCATTGTCTGTTGATTTTAATGAAGCCGAGATAAGACTGGAAAGCCACCCAGATAAACTTTCCTGGTGTGAGAGCATGTGCCCTAGACACCCAATCGGAGATTGAGATAAACCAGGACAATCAGGAAAGGACAGTGGTGGCTTGCCCAGTGGGGTAGATTTCCAGATATAAACAGTACTCTTTGTCCACACATGTAATTTGATGTGTGTCAGTGTATATGTGTCTGTACATACCGAAATAGCACCACTAAACAATTTTTTAGGAGTTTTAAATGATTTTTTTTATGATTACTAGTTTGTCTCCTTAAAAAAAACTTGCTTTTTAAAACAAGGCAAAATCTACCTCTTTAGACTTATTTCTCTCATCACCGATATTCTTTAAGAAAAGTCATTGTTCATATTATCCTAAACTCTTCTATGGTTGGCTCTTAAGTATTAATATTGCTGGACATGTCTTTGTATGGGCACAGATTTGACAAGTACACAAATAAGTGTTTTAAAAATGTCATTACACCAGTTTGATCTATATTTCCAATTTAGAATAAAAATGACTTTATGTTAGAAAATTTTTTCTAAGTGAATATGCCCAAATTCTAAGTTGATATACCCAAATACTGATTTATATTCATAAAAATTCAAGAACTAAGAAATGAGTCATATAAAAGATACACCTTCGCCATTTGACCTTTATCATTTGCTTTGGCAAGTATACTTTAAATGCAAACAAGGTCAATGGTAATCCTTAATAAAAATGAATGCTTGTAGAAGCAAGGGAAAACATCATACTCTAGTGAATAAATGTAACTCATTTTTTAATCCCATGAAAATAGTAACATTTTCTCCTCTATATTTAAGGGATTGATTAAAAAAAATAGATAACTTGTATGAGAAGTCTACATCTTCCAACAAGATATTATTTTAATGGCATGGTGTATGTATTTACAAAAATACATCAATTTCAATCCATGTGCTTTGGATCCTGATGTAAATTCCTAGCATTCCTTTACCAGAAGTAGGCAGGAAGACCTACGGACTAGTGGCTGTTTGTTCCCTAAAAGGAAGGGAGGGAGGGACCCCAAATCAAAGTGCTCACAGAAGAAGAGGGGGAAGGGATCCTCGGCAGTATCTAAGGAAATGCTCTCCACCCTTAGCAGGGCTAACCTGCTGGGAAGGAGGAAAGCTGGTGGAAGAGATGCAGCTTGAATATTGGAATATGTTTGAGTCATCATGACTGTATCAAGATCAGTCTTGTGTTGGTAATGGCGTCAGACAAAAAAAAAAAAAAAAGAGAGACAGATGTGATTTTTTTTTTTGCTACTGATCATTTCTATTTCTTTAACACAGAGAATCACTGCGAAAACTTAAAATAAATGCAAAAATGCTTGAGAGCTTGAGATTTTCCATTGTTTACTCAAGTAACAAAAGTTTTTTTTTTTTTTTTACAAATCCTTTTTATCACATTAAAAAAATACTTATTGTAAGGAAACAAATATTGAGAAATGAGGTTAAATCCCTTGCTTAGTGAGATTTCTGCTCTCTGAATATGGGGGTAGAGTCACAATTAAAAATTAAAAAAAAATGCTTCAATATTCCATTCAGAAGTTTTCTCACCTTATGTTGTTTAATGAGCAGAGTAAACTGAGTTTCTAAGTTATAAATACAGTTAACTTTGAATTCTTCCATTGTATACTACTTTATCTGTAGTGCTGTAAGTGCTTAGCACATACTAAGTGCTCAATAATTATTTGCTGAGTTAATTACCTTAGGGATATTCTAAGACAGTTTAGGCCTATTTGGGGCTGCAAAACCAACTTAGAATGCCCCAACCATTATATTTTGATAAATGAAATAGAAAAATAAAAGAATATATTGTATAACTGGGGTATTATTTTGTGTAAACTGTTTCTGTATATATATATATATATACACACACACACATATAAACAGAAATATAATATATATATACACACACACACATATAAACAGAAATATAATATAAATATAAAAAATATATATTTTAAAATGTTTATATATTTAAATATATAAATAAAATACATCTCTAGTATAAATAAAATATATACACATATAAGTACTAAATTATATATAAAATTATATATTATATATTATATATACACAGTGGGTCGTGTTGCATTAGTGGGTGATAAAATCATTTCAGTGGGTCATGACTGTCTTAGAGGAAAAAAAGTAGAGTAAGATATGATTAGAATGGGATCAAAAAGGTCAGGGTGCATCACATAAGATTTTTAAGGAAACTTTTGTTATACATTAAAAACATATCTGTAGTGGATTATAATGCAAGTTAGTTTCTCACAGTAAGAAGAAATACCAAAAGGTCTCTGGGTTGCTCAACTTTATGGAGTTGTGTTCCAGGAAGCATGTTTATCAGGCTATATAGTGTGAGAGGTGTCCCTGTGGAGTTGCGCAGCACAAGAGTCCTGCTCTAGGGTCTCTATGGTAAACACTCTCCCTTATACCTGTACCCATGGGTCTCTGAAATTTCCTGGAGCAGCTCTCCCCCAGGAGTACCTCAGCTACTCCTTCAGACTTCTGTCATTTAGTTCCATTTTTAATCTGTAAGGTGAGTTGTTACTTTGAATTTTCAAGAAGTGTAATCCTTACAAAATAATTTTTACTTTACTCTTTGCTTGATTGGCATTAATGTTGTTTGATGAAAGTTCCTATAAAGGAAAAACTTCTATGATTTATCTAGTACTACATGCATGTGGAAATGAAATCTATTTTGTTAATACCACAGAAATGGTTTTAAGCATGATTTCTAATGAGTTAAATTCTTGTAGAGTTAACATTTACTGCCTAGAATTTGGGCACTTTTAGAAGCTGCGTCAATGTTTTCAGACCACTTGATTTTAGTAAATAATAGCTTAGGCATGTCCTAGGGAACTGAAGGATTTCTAGTGATTTTATAAGTGAGTTCAGTGTATTGCAATGGAATAAAATTCTCCCAATTTTCACACTGGGACAATTTATTTCTTGAAAGGTACAAAATAGATCATTGAATCAGCAAACATATCACACCACTCTGAGTTCTGTTTTCACCTTTGATTATACATACTCAATATCTAAAGTCAAACATTTTTTAACTCCTTCTTTTGTACACAAGGAAACATTAAACCTGGAATATGTAAACAAAACAAGTGGTGTAACCCTGATAATAGGAAACCTTCTTAAACAGCAAGACATTGTTGTAAAAATATCTTACAGCAAAGAAGAAATGGCTCATTTTGCAAAAACTTAACTGAAAGAACAGACATAGATTTTTATCACACAATCAATAATTTAATAGAGTTTTGGTATTTGGTTAAAAAACAGAGCAGAAGGCAACTTTGAACCTAGAAGCCTTGTGCATCAGATGAGGGATAAAATCTGGAGCACTTAAAAATTTGGGTGGAAATACTTTTAATAGCAACTATTATTAATTCAGTCACAACCTGAAAGGAGCCTTTGCCCTTTACTCTACATTAGTCTCTCTACAATGAGAAGATTATTTCTACACAGACTTCCGGTACCCTGAGAGGGCTAACTTCTATAGTACAATCCACCCTAAGCCCTTTATCCCATAATCTTTTTGCACTTGTAACTTCAAATGTCGGAAATGATGATTTCCCTTTATTTTCTTTACTGGCATGTTCTGAGAATAAATAAATACAAAGCACAAAAAACCAAGCTCATTACTTTGCAGTTTTACCCAGTGTTTTTCTTTGGTCTCTATTTCATTCTCTTATACCTACCATATCAGTGGCTGTACTGAATTTCAATCAAATGCATTTTGTGCTGAAAGAAGAACACTTTCTTTTCCAGAGTTTAAAAAAATATGTATAAATATCCATGAACATATATTCACTCATGGGTTTATTTATGTTCTTGTTAGTTAATGTATCTCTTTAAGAGTTAAGGCAAATCAATGTTCAACTTATTTTCTCTTCTGGTACAAACGCATGCTCTGCCTCTTCAGAGGATTATATTTTCATGTGTTTAGAAGAGTTGATAAAATGTTTTTTATTGAAAAAATAATAAGCAACTATAAAAGGGCTTTTAAAGCGAAAAAGTTGTATTTAATGATTATCACATTGGAGAGGGTAAGGTTCAGTTATTAAGTTGGTGAGCAGAGTAGTCTAAATTTTTTGCTTCTTTGAAAATAGTGAAAAACCATAGGCCACATGGACACTGACGGGACGAGGTCCTCTGCAGAGGCCAGGGTTACTGGCATGTGGGGTTTTGTTCTATGGCCAGCAAGTGGGCAGCAGTCAGGAGGCACGGGCCTGATAAAATTTGCCAGTTGAGGGCACTTGATTTTGGATTCCTCTCTAAACCCAAACACAACAGGACATGTGCTGGAACCACTTAAACTGCTGGAACTTGGCTCTCTTCATACATGGAAAGTTGCTTTAAATGTACACTACTGATGGACTTCAGAACATACCTGCATTCAGCAGTGTGAGTGTTTGGACTGAGAATCAGGAACTTTGGGGTTTGGTTGCCAGATCCACCAGAGCTTTGCTTTACAACTGGAGGAATGTCAGCAAGTATCCTACTGGTCATTTTCTAAATCTGTTACATGGAAATATTAAACTTTACTTGTCATTTGATGTCCAAAAAGTTAATAGAAACCTGTAAACTTTACAATGCAAAGTGTTCAGAGAGCTTTCATGGGAAGACAATTTCAAACCACCAAATAGAATTAATAAAGCCTTGTATATTCTTAAATTTTAGAAATATTTTCTAAGTATTTTATATCTTTTATCTGATTTTCAAAAATGACTTCTGCCTCCAATTCCCATACTTGAGATGTAATACATTTTTAAATGTGTCCCATGGCCTAATTCACATATAGGCCTAAAAAAAAAAAAATCAGTATTTGGGTTGTTTATAACAGAAAAACTCTCTTTAGATGAAGTTTCTTAAAAAATAAATTACCAATCGAATTAAGTGTTCTCAAAGCAGGTGATTACTCCACTTAATTGAGGTCTTACTGTAACATTTTTGAACTGCTTAGGAGAGTGGAAAAGGCACTGGATCGAGCAGGTCACTTGAGTTCTGTCCAGGTTCCGTTACCAAAGGGAAGAGAACATGTTCCCGTGGGGGCTCTTTCACCCTTGCTGGGTTAGATCATGCTTGGAAGGGCAGAACCAGCATCTGCATAGTTGCCTCCTTCAAAGATCTACCAGGAAACCCATTCGTATCTGATCAAGTGAGGTGATACGAATTCATTAAATGTCACCAAATGTGATTCACAATCAAGGGGCAGTTCTCTTGATAGTTTGGACATTTCAACTGTGTTGACACATACACCCTAATCATTATACACTGTGAGACCAGAGTCCAGAGAGAAGGCAAAAATAACTGACTAAAAGTGCATCAAAAGTTTACAAATGTGGCTTTTAACACACAGTGATGTGCTTTAATTCACTATCTGTTGAGCATTTTCAAAGATTTTGAAACTGAAAACAGCATTTTTGACTACTACATGTTTTAAATGAAGAGCTTACACAGTTGGGAAGAAAGGGTTTTAGCATCATTTGAACCTGAGTTCAGGTCTTAATTCAGTTATGCATGATCTTGGACAGCTATTTACGTTCTCCAATGCTCATTCATCTCTAAAATGGGGGCAATAATACCTTATACTTTGGAAAACTATACAAATTAGAAATAATATGGGTAAATCAGCTGGGACACAATAAGTACTCGATAGCTGTAAGCAACATTTTAGGAATAAAATGTGTTTTTCTTCTGATGTCTTACTGGTATGCTAGGAATACGTAGCAGAAGTTACAGGGATAGCTTGACTGTCATCTGCTAGCTCACTCTGCATGCCTAGCCTTGGTACTTATTTGATAGGTGAATAAATGTCAGTGTAAATAAATATTTAGGCTAAGCAATTATAATGACAGTCCATTCAGTTGATACAGTTTACTGTGTATCAAAAAGAAACGGCATTAGAGACCTCTTCAATATTTAACTCAACAAAAGAATTACATTAATTAGTAAATCTACCCATTTTCACAACCAGCTGCACATCAGATCTATGCACATTAATTAGTATTTAATTTTATTAGATTTCATATTTTAAAAATTCTTACTGACCTAGATTTTTATCAAGTAGATGCTTTCTGTTAGCTTACACATGATTGGTCGCATCCATATCATTACTAGACATTTATTCTTGTCCCAGTTAGTTATTTCTATGCTAACACTTTTCTCATATTAATACATTTTCAACCTGTGTGTTTGACACTCCCAGCACTTGCAATCCAGATCTGACACTCTACAGAAGTGCATGGAACAAGAGAATACATGTCTAAGATTATTTAAGTCCATTAACTTAACATTCAGAAGAAACAAAAATATAAATAAATGTTGGTCTTTTCCATTATGGATGAACTTAAATACATCACTAATAAAATATATACACTTTGCAATATGAACTCAGACCTGAAACAAAGTAAGTTGAGGTAAGGGGTATCAATTATGTAAAGATATATAATACAAGGAGACTAAACGATGTCTCATCTAAATGACTGAAGGCATGCTTAATAAATACGGGATATCTTAAAATAGCTACAGATTTTATGTGGCTTTAATCTCCTAAAAGCATAAGATTAAATTTTCACTTGTGTGGAATTATTTAAAAAGGAATATGAGTCATTGAAAAGTTGGAAGCCCCTTTGGAATAAGGATCCTGTTAAACACATACAAAATAGTTCCATGAGATTTTTCTAGGCTAAGAATATCAAGAAGGCACTAATCATTTTGATTATCTTCTCCACCGTATATTCTTTTTAACACAAGAGGGTCAATGAGCAGTTCTTCATTAAACACTGACATCCAGACATAAAACGTAACACAAGTTGTGGAGGATGGCAGGTGTAAGTAGTGACACCAGGAAGGAAAAACACTGGATTTTACTATCAGCAACACAGACATGAAGTTCTAATGCTTCTCCAGCATGATGGTATATTACAGTCTATACATATCTATACAATAGCTTATTAGTAAAAGCCTCAGCAGTTTTCTCATTTCCAGTAACAATTTGGTTGGCAAAGCCCACTGTTTTCATATCTGAATAATACTGTCCCTACAATTATCTTTCCTTTCCTCCCTGTCATTTCCTACAAACCTCTGAAATCATCAGTGTTGGATTTTGAATATTCTTTCTAACACTTCCATGATCAAATTTTCTGATGTCTCAAAGAATTTACCTCTTTTGTGCTTCTTTATGATTTTTAAAACAATTTCTGATGATTCTATTGCACAAAACACAAATCTTTCTAATGTGTTTACTTTTAAATAAATTTGTCTCCTTCATTATAGTGGATGATGAGATATAACAAATTTGGGTTCAAAACCTTAATGTCAATGGTAAAAATAATGGTTAACTTCTACAAGAGAATTGTAAAACAGTTTCAAGATCAAAAATTCTGGAAATCAGGTTTTCAAGCCTTTTTTTATTAGAAAACTTAAATTATTACCTTTTTTAAAAGGGAGTAGCCAATATCCATTTTTGAATTTTCTCAAACAAATAATAATAAAGGATAGCAAACTAGGATAAGAGAACACATTAGAAGGCAGCTTTCTACTTCATACAACTTCTAGTTACCTTTTCCTATCCATTCACCTATTTCTGTTCAGCAGCAAGAACAAAAAAAATCCATTTATTTTTGCCTTTTTTGGGTTTTCCAAGATCAGTGTCATTTACCTGAATACAAACAAAAGCTAGGGGAAACGGCTTTAATATTGGCATAGACCAAGTACATGTCTCATGAACCGGGAAACCCTGCCTTCTATGGCTTCTTTCGTAGTTTAGAGTCCAATGGTTATATAACCAACTGAAAGTCAAACAAAATTCAAAATGACACAGATTGACAACAAATAACGGAAACACATGGAATCCCCTTGGTTGTTCTTTTTTCTAATAGACAATTCCCTAGCATTCTGTAAATAAAATTATAAATACTAAAGAAATGACGACAATTTCACAATGGGGAAAGGATCATTTCTTATCATAATAAATATTTTGGTACAAATTTTAAAAAGTGTAGAAAAGTTTAGTACCTTGGGGTACTTTTTTCTAATAAAACCATACCTGCTTCAGAACTTGTTTGATTATAGCTGCTAACAATGCTGTTTGGTATCACTGGAGTGGAGGACGTTGAAATTCTTGACTGAGGTGGATTGGGATGTAATGAATTTCCTAAAGCCATGCCCGACTGACTGAGCATCCCACAGTTCCCGCTAGCCTGAATCTGATTTATTAAACCTGCAAGATGGTGGTTTGGGACTGGACTGTTACTGTGAACAAAGTTAGTGTTTGCATTGTGGCAGTGCACGGCTTCCCCTCTCAAAGGTATGTTCTGTGTCAGTGAATTCTGAAGAGCACTGGAGTTCATACTGGGATCTGTAAAATGCAGCTGGTTAGCAGAGCAAGGCAAAGCAGTATTTGAGCCCCCACAACCCGGGGTACTATTGCTACTCAAGTGAGAGCTTTGACAACTCATAGACTGTAGTAACTGAGACATTGAACTGATGGGAAATGAACCCTGACCCTGCTTTCTTAGCAAGTCGGGTCCAGGTTTAGGAACCGCAGAACTATCCATTTGAGACTGTCTGAGCAAACTCAACACTGTCGTAGGTGGCTGTTTTCTTTTCCGCAATGAGTCTTTTTGCTGAGACATCAGCTTATCTCTTAGTGCTGCTCGACCACTTTGCCCTTCCCCTGTTGGGAGAAGCATGTTGGCAGTAGGAGGGAACATGGTGTTTAAAGTGCTATGTCCTTCAGTGTTGCCACTGCCAGCAACAGCTCCAGAATTGCTACTGCTGCTACAGTTGTTACCAGCAAGTTTGTTTTGATTTGCTAGCTGTGCTTTGGCTGCTGCTGAGAGTAAACTACTTGCTGGAAAGGAGGCAGCATTGTGCTGGTTCAAGATCTGATTTAAAGGCATTCCCAGCAAACCAGGCTGACTCTTTACAGAACCACTTCCGGCAGGTGCAGTAGGAAAAGCTGCACTGCTTGGGGTATTTAGTACATTACTCATTCCAGCAATTAATGGGTTAGGGATATCCTTGTACTGATGATGTCCATCGGACTTGGTAGAAGGGCTTGATGGCATTGATGGCCTTGGGGACCCTATCGTTGACCTTGGTGACCTGGGTGGAACCTTAATACCACTACAAGTGGCCTGGGGTCCTAGAGGTGGCATCATGAAATTTCCATGATCTGATGATGTGGAAGATGAGCGTGATCTTTGGGGCGATGCCTCAATCCTTCCAATTCCAGTCCCCATCATGTGCACTGGGGATGTCACTGGAGAAGGGGACAAGGAGGTTGAAGCTGAATGCTGAACTCTTTGTATATGACTCCCATGATTCATATGACCAGGTTTTACGGTTGGCAAAGGGAGATTACTTGGCAAAGGAACAACAGCAGGAGGCATGCTTACATTCATCACAGGTACCTGAGAGTGGACATTTGAATGGAAACTAGTTGGATTAATGATAACAGGGTTCTGATTCACCGGTTTACTAGGAATAGGGTCAAGAATGCCAAGTGGATCTTTCTCAGATGTTAATGGCTTTTTCTGAAGAGCACAAGAAGGTGGAGGAGGGGGAGGTGGGCCTTGGGGTGGTTTGTGGTGGAACATTGCTCGTGGTATTTCCATATTAGTTGAAAAATTACACATTGGTTTTTTCATTACTGGACTCTTTGTAGTCAAGGTTGGGGAAAGAGGTATATTAGTCCTTCCAGCCATTGCACAGGATGACTGTACAGGAGAACCATGTAGCATTACTGAAGGTGGAGAAAGAGGAGTCCTATTCAAATGAATAGGACTAGAATTGGGAGCTCCATGAAAACCAGGATTATTTCTTGTGAAGACATCTGGGCTTCCGAGTGGGTCAGTCCTTGGAGAGATTGAGCCGTCTCCATATATCTGGGAACCTGATGATGCTGGGCTGGGCAGGCCTCCGTGGCTGCCACGGAATGGAGATTTCTGTCCATGTTCACTGCTGCCCAATCTCTGCCGGGGGTAGACAGGGTGGAGTTCTTGTTGCTGGCTTCCAGGCAGTTCTTGTACATATAGCCTTCCCATGGCATTGGATGATCCGATCATTAACTTGAAAGGATTCTTACATTCAGGCATTACAGAATTTGTAATTCCTTCATGCGACTTATTTCTTACGGATCTTGGAGTTGCTGCCCGTGAAGGTACTACTGGAGTTGCATCTGATGTGAAAGACAAACAGAAATTCTGTTAGTAGTCTCAATTCTTTTGTGTTGGCATGGGGGGAGGGAAGGAAAGGAGGAACTGCAGAAGGGAAGGTGTCTGGAAATAGAAATTGGCAAAAAGAAGTTGTGACTCTGTGCAATTAAAAAAAAAAAAAGGTTCTGGACTCGATAGTAAACTTGGATGGAAGAGAATTCACATTTTTCTCCCTTAGCTCACCAAAGGTTCTCCATAACTGCTCATTATGGGTGTTTACTTCTTATTGGATGAGAAAGGATAGGGATCTGAATCAGTACATACAGAGCCATTCTAATAATATTTATGATATAAAAATCAAGATTGAGACCCTATATGGAAATAGTAATGTTACTATCTTGTTGGATATGAGTTTTTTAAGAATGGGGTTACAGTAGAAAATTACAATCTGTACGGCATGTTCTCCTCTAATTTAAATGAATTGCTATTTTCATCAGAAAATGCATTACCCTCTAAATGTTTCTGTTGCCTTACTCAAACTTCCCCAGGATAGCTACAAAAACTCTTCCTTATCTCAACATTCTCACTGTCAGAGCAAGAGAATCTTAACTTTTGTGAAGTAAGTGAATGGGATTTTGAATCTTTTAAAATGGGAGTGATAACAATAGTAAGTGCAGTGATACTGCAATCATGCTTAGCTTCATCAAGTCTGTAACAGTATAACGTGGCAATTTCTTTGCCCTTCATCAGCCATTATTGTCAAAACAGCCTTAGTCAACCAACATAGGTAAAAGACTGTGATTCTTTTATCAGGATAGAGTTCCTATGCAAAATTTACTCGGAATGCTAAAATCTTCTGTACTGGGTTCCATTTGAGTATTCTCTTTTTGCTGCAAGCATTCCTCCCTCCTTGGCTTTTTGGAACCCCTTCTGTTCTTTTGGAGATCAAATAGAATATAGGTAACAAAAGCAAGCTGGCTCATCATAGAGAATTTTCATTCTATCATGTAAGAATCCTAGGTTTAAGCTTTTTAGCCCTTGAGGACATTTAACAATTTATAAAGTTGTGCCTTCTAAATAAAATCAGTTTCACATGCTGATTCCCATCATCTGGTGATGGCTGCTTAGAGAGCTATGTCGAAAGGCTGTTGCACCCTAGCTGGGCTCTGTGAGAAAATGTGAATGTGTCTGTTACAGGCGCAGGCAATGGAAGTGGTACCTTTATAGTAGGTGTTGGCCACCCCAATTCTGAGACTGGCAAAACATTAGCAAGTATACTTGGGTTCCCTGGCAATCAGAGGTATATTTACTTAGGTGGATAATGGTACACCTAAGATAAATATACTTCTCCTACCTGCTAGATAGTATACAGGTAAAATTATATTGTAACAATTTCTAAGACAGTGGTTTTCAACCTGGGGTATACAGGAGTCTAGGTAGAGCACATTAAAGAAGAGAATGCAGTGAACATATATACTTTTCTTGGAAAAGTGGGCTTTCTGTTTCTAGTATGGTAGAGCTTATTTGATAGAGTGGTTTTGGCACATAATATATGAAAAGCTGAGAACCACTGATATAAGAGAACTGCAGCAGATAAACCCAACTGAACTTATTTTCTTGTTAAAGACAGAATTTTAAAGTTTACAGTTAAAGGAATACTCTATGACAAATATTTGAGGCATTGCGCCTAGCAGCTACTGAGAGCACAGTTGTCTGTATTAACACCACTAGCATTATTATATGATTAACTGTGTCCTCGTTAGCACCAAAACCACTGAGTTGTATCTTTTATTGTTATTTATATAATTATCTATAGTTCAATGATTGAAAATATAGATACTGGCATTCTTATATTCCACAGAATTTAGAAAACAGCTGTGGCTTAGAAAGGATTTCTTCCATACCTGGGGAAAAGTAGTTACCATCTTTAAAATGGCAGGAATACTGAATAAACAAACAAAAGTCATGCCAACGTTATGTTATGTTTAGGAGCTAAAGTATTACAAGAGTTGGCAAGTGGAAATGCTGGGCACTCAAGTGTTTACGTGTACACTCAAGTAGACCTTTCAAAAGAACAGACAGAAACTAAATATATCCTCATGTATGTAAACTAAAGAGGAGTGAAAATTACTACATGAGTCTTCTTAACTTTTATTTAAATCCCAACCCTATAATACAGTTTAATATTGGGAAAGTAAGATAAATGCTATGTCTGAAGCTAGTAAAAGAGTAGCAGTTAATCCAATAAATCATATCATTTTAAAAGGGGGTGAGATGTACCATTTATGCCTATGCTGGTTAAAGATTTACCTTTAATTTCAATAATGAAGCCTGTATGTATAGGGTGTGATAAAGGACCTAGATCAAGATTCTGCTAGGGTAATTAAAAAAAAGGGGCAAGGCAGACTTTGTAGAAAGAGGTAAAATTGATATACTGTGATATGAGAATGGCGGTAGACAGATGCAAGGTAATATGCAAAATAAAAATGTAGCTAATCAAGGTGGCAAGATAATGGTAAATTCCAAATAATTTATAACAGTTAAATATATCTTTAAGCTTTTGCTGTATCTCTTAACTTAAAAAAAAATGTAGCTCATAAAAAAAACAAAAACAAACAAAAAAAAAACCAAGAAAAATTCCCTGAATTTTTTTTCTTATATACCTTTGTGGAGCAATTTTATCCTGATCATTCTTGTTAGAGTTCAAAGGTTAGAGTTACTGAAGAGTAGCTCTCTTCAAATTTGTCCCTTCTTGTTCTTTATAGGAGTTCTAAGTGTGATTCTTTAATTACCTATATGCTGTCACAACTACTCTATCTAAAGCTGTCAATAATTTGGCCTACACTTACCTACACAAATTTAACCTTCCAATCAAGTCAGATTAGTGTCCACATCATCTCTTAATTATGTTATACTTATACATAATGAATACTGAATAAGCATTTCTTATTTCCCTTATATGTCCAAATCTTACCATTTTCCAGGGCTGGTTCAAATCTGGGGTTGACCAGAAAGCCTTCTCTGATCACTACAAGTTACACTCATTGTTCCTATTTTTCAGAACTCTGCAGAATGATATCATTTATCCTTCATAAACAAATGCTTTGGTGCTCAACCACATGTTATCTCGAATTATTACTCAAGTGTTAGGTTGATTGTAATATTTTGGAGGGAATTCACATCCTAGCTCATATAAAAAGAAGTTCCTGAGTCTCAAAGTATAATTCCACAAATTAAATATGAGGCATAATGGGAAAAGTTACCACAACAATGGAGAAATTGGATAAGTATATAACTTTAACCAAGCACTCAAGCTTAATGTCTTCAATATAGGATAAATTGACATTATGTGACTCCTAATAAGGACATAATATCATCTATGCAGGGACACCTGGGTGGCTTAGTGGTTGAGCGTCTGCCTTTGGCTCAGGTTGTGACCCCCGGGTCCTGGGATTGAGTCCTGCAACGGGCTCCCCGCAGGGAGCCTGCTTCTCCCTCTGCCTGTGTCTCTCCCATGAATAAATAAATAAAATCTTAAACAAAACAAAACCACATCACCTATGCAATATTCTACCAAATTGTGTTTAACCTTGTGAGTATAAGTAAATATGAGGAAACAATCAGGCAAATCCAAATTGAGGAACATCTATAAAACTGAACTGGGCTCTCCAAAACCAGATTTTAAAAGACTGGGAAATTGGTGTAGATTAAGGAAGTATAACAATTTAGTACAGTTGTACAATCTTTGATTGCATCCATGGTTTAAAAAAATCTAAAAATTAAAAAAAAAAAATCTAAAAATTATTAGGAGAACTGGAATTTATTAGGACAATTACATTCTAATTATATATACTGCATATTGGATAATAAGTGCTAAAGTTTTTGAATGTGATAATTAGATTGCGGTTTGTATAGGCAAACACCCATATGTGCGGAAGTATTTTGGGATGAGTTGTCATAATATTTGCAACCTCTGCCACAAAATGTTAATTGTTGAACTTAAGGGAAGGGTACTTGGGTGCTCATGAACTGTTTATGTAATTTTTCTGCAGCTTTGAAATTTTTAGAAAATAAAAGCATGTGTGTGTATGTGTGTGTGTGTGTCTGTCTGTGTGTGTTGGAGGTATGAAAAGTTCCTGACAAGGTGATTTCTCTTAGTAGGTGCTCAAGAAATAGCTATTGAGTGACTGAGAGAATAACACTGCTAGCTCTGGCAATACTGCTGGTTCTGCTTGAGGACTTGATATCACGCATCCAAACCAGCTCTAGGAAAAAGGTTACTTTGTTTCCTAAAAACCAATGGCACTTTCTCCTTTGTTAGTTCAGCTCTGGGAACTTGCATAGCATTTGTTATGTGTTAATTGGTATTTATTCGGCTGAGTTAACTCAATGATTCAGGAAATCTGGGAAGACAACTTCATAGGAATTTTCCAGACTGATCTGCTATTTGTAAAAAAAAAAAAAAAAAAAGAAAAGAAAAGATAAGACATATATAACTTTAAAAGCATTCTGCATGTTTCAAAAGGGGACTCAGAAAATGTTTGGCAAAGTGATTTCCAGGGACTCCTTTAGGAGAGAAGTTGGGGAGGCAAATTTCTAAACCTTTCACTATATTACATACTTGTTCCTCCCCCGGGACTGGTGAGCACCAGAGAAGGATGTGGGGCTTCCATGCTTTTGTGAAGTGTGGCCACGGCAATGATTTTTCTTTTATGTATGCATAGCTTTGTGACATCTTCATCTGCTTTAACATCTTCTGCGGTTCTCTGTTTCACAGCAGCTCCAGGATCAAAATTAAACACCTGAAAAAAGAATTCTCTGTTTAGAATATGTCTATAAAAACATTAAATTAAAAAAAATCCTCTTGTTAAAAGAAAAGTTTTGCGTAGATTAAGCCATAAATTTGAATAAAACTGTCTGAGGTTTTTAAATTTAAGAAAACAACTTTATATATAAGTATAACAAATACTTCTGCCGAACTCTTGGTTTTTAGTGACAAAGTAAGTAGTGGAAATAAGACAACCAAGATAAAGATATGGAAAGGCATAATGTCTGATGTTTCCAATTTTAGATACTTTCTGATGTTATAACAGTACAAAAACAAAAGTACAGTTAAAAATCCCTAAAAGCTGACCTTTCTACCTGCTAACTTTTTCTTTGGCTTTATTTTACTACTGTATTAATTTTACCTTTCCATGGATTTAAAAAGTCTATTACTCTATTTTTAAAAAATCTTATTACCTATTGCATATATACTTAAATGCTTTTTTTTGGGGGGGGTGGTGAATGAGGTGACATAAATAAAAGGAAAAATTATTTATTAATCTTTAGTTCTGAAATTAGCACATAATAGATATTCAAAGAACAATGACCCATTTCTATTCTATTCTAAATAATATTTTATCATTTAAAATAACTATTTTTTACCTTGTAAAGGACTAAAACTGTTTTACTTTTGGCTCGGAGGGTTCAGCTTTGTGATTTTAGAAATATTTGTGGCAGATTTATCAATACCAGTGCAAAAAAATAATATTGCAAATTGAGCAGTTACAGTAGGGGGAAAATGCACTACTAAATAGCATGGGTATAGCTCAAATAAAAAGGTGCCAAAAAGATTTTGATGAAGTATTTAATATGAATATAGATTTGTCACCTTTGAAAATGGCAAGGAGTTGAACATTTTCTACAATTTTTAAGCATTCCAGAACACATGCAAAAGATACCTAATTAGATAAAGGCTTTAAAATGCACATATGATTGGGGAGAAGTAATATAAAAATGAAATGCCAAATGAGAAAAGCAAATATATGAAACACCTAAAAAAATACAAAACTGCCAACAGATCTATTGTGAAATGGTTACCTTGGGAAGAATAAGAGGACATTCCAAGCCACACTTGCATGTTCCGTCAGTAAGCAGGTATGTTTTAACCTGCTCCAAGCAAGATAACAAAGACCCACTGGGACTGTAAAAATAGTTTAAAAAAACATCAGGAAATAATTCTGACTACACATATTATATGAAAAAAGGCATAATTTATAGTCTTACTGTCCTTCACAAGATAACATTTTCCTACTAAGGAAAAACATTTGCTTTGTCAATATTATGTTATCTACTAAATTATAGCCTTTAACACTATTGATCTTTCTTTTAACCAAAATATTTCTCAGAAAAATAAAGATTTTTCATAGAAAATTAAATAAATGTGTTTTGAAAACCAAGAGTGGATTACGGATGAGAAAAATGCTATTCTTAAGAAAGTACAGAAGCAGGCAAGAAAGGAAAAGAAAACTACATGAAAGCAATCATTATTTTAAACTAGAAGCTCTACCTTTAAAGCTGTTTGAGGAAATACTAAAATTTAGGAACATGTTGGAAGTCAAACCAGAAAGTCTCTAAGTCTGCAAGTTTCCTTTAATCTTGGAGTCTAGAACCAAATTGCCCCAATGTAATAACTGATTTCTCTTTTTTCCCCAATACATGTGTTTCTTTGAAGATTGGTTAAGTGTGGCCCAATCAAATAATACTGAGGAACCAAACCATACTGGCGAGGAAGAAGAGCATGCAGAACTGACAAAGGATGGGGAACCCTTAAGAAAATAGGGTTTTACACGGCAGAAAAGTGCCTTGCACGTCTTCTGGTTTGTAATTGTGGTAGTGGTTTCAGTGTTTCTACCCTGTGGTTCACAAAAGTCAGTATAATATATGCATACTGACCAAGTTTAAGTCTTCAGAATAGGTACTAATTCTAATGACAGAATAAGTCTTTGATTTTTATTTACAAGGGGTGTTATTTAAAACGGGCAATCTACACTTTAGGACTTTCATTGTTAATATGCTCATTTTACAACTTAAATCCATGTTATACTTTGAAAATTATTATATATTTTTCATTCAAGAATATCTTTTATTTATGACTATTTGCTAAAACCTTTATTTTAGCTTTCTGATTAAATTTATCCAGAAATAATACTATCCTTTTTGTAAACAAAGCATTTTTCTACTGTGGGTAGACTGTCTATATAATAACACAGGTAACAATTTTCTATCTATAAATAAACCAACTTTAAAATGCAATTCACATTTTATTTAGGGACATTCATATAAATGACTTATGAATGTAGAAAATCTCAATTAAAATCCTCAACATTGTTGACTCAATTATTCATTTAGACTAACAGTTTTTTTCAGATGATATGCAAAAAATAATAATTCCTATATTACAGACTTGAGTTCCACCCCAGTGGTAGGGCAACCAGATGATTTTAAAGGTCTGGTAATTTTGATAAAACAAGATTACCAATCAGTTGTCATATGAAGACTTCATGAATTTTGTGAAAAGAAACTGCCTAGCATTTTGCAGTTAAAGAAAGTGTATGGACTAAATCCTAGAATAATGTAATTGTAAAATTAAACCTGAAGACAAAAATTCCTGAATTCTATTAGAGTACTCTACTTTAGACACTTTAAAAACATTTCCTCTCAATCAGTCAGTTGAGTTCTTTCCTTCAGTTGGAGCTCTTTAATTAACTTTTGGGAGTAATAATTAATGTAAAAAATAGTTACAAGTCTTACGGCATAGATAAAGCTCAAAAGATTGAAAGCAGGTGGGAAATTTCCTGTGCAGCTTCAATGCCGCCCTGAGGCAGGAGCAGCTGGAGACTAACCTAAATATTACAAGCAAACTGCACACTGAAAGGGAGCTACAGAAGGAGGGCTAGCCTCCTATATATGTTTAAGTCATAATTTAAACAGTTATATATACAAATAAAAAGCAAGCTGACTAAATTTATTTGATGGTGCTTTACCTTATTTAGCAAAGTTTGTTTCTGTAATAATTCTTAGTGTATAGATCTGGATTTGGAGAACTCACACAAACAGAAAATGAAGTCCTTGTACACTTGGAAAATCATGAATGGCCAAGATAAATGACAGATTTTTATACTTAACTTGGTTTAACCTAGCTCTCTGCAATCTAAAAAGCTGATATGTCTTTCACTGGGATAAAGATTAAGTAAAAAATTAAATTATTAAGATTTTAGAGTCATTTGTGCTTTAAGCTGAATATATATTTGCTCTTTATGGGCTCGAATAATCATAAATATAAACAGTAATAGTGATATCTTGCTATATTATATTTACAACAAAGTATTTTTAGCAGTTATTTTTAACAGCATTGGCAATAAAAACACTTTGAAAAAGTTATGTGTCCTTGTTCATCTTATCTACTGGATGAGCACCACATTCTCTGCTTTCTTATCCTTTCATTCCAATTAATATAGAGCACATCTTTACTATTACAGAAATAAGATACTTATGTACAAAAGAATTTCAATAGGTAATTAAGTTTACCTCAAGAGACAAATTACACAAAGCAAACAAAACTGAGATAGATTCTGAACTGACTTCTAAGTTGTTAAGGTATGAAATCATTTGTATTTATGTAATAGAAAATAACTCATTTATATAAATACATCTTTGTACAAGTAGAGAATTCCACTGAAGCTGGGATACAAATAACCACACTGAAAGAAACAGCATTAATTTAATGATGCAATGTGATATCTTTTAAAAAGTCCTAAGTCTGTTTTTATAGTACATCACAAAGAAAGGTTTATGCTATCATAACCTTTCATATACTTCCAGATAAACTACAAAATAAGTCTCTTAGATGCCATTTGTTTAACAATAAGACTAAAACTTGGTTAAGGGTTCAAGATTATAGGTAGGAAGGTCCTGAGCTCAACTCCTTCCATGGACACAATAAGTCTAAACTACACATGGAATACTGTCCCTTAAAGACCTAGAAACCATGAACAGAGAGTGTCCACAGCAGGGGCAGCACCGAGATGGGCGGAAGACGCAGAGATGCAGTCTCAGTAAGGAAAAAAAACCACACCCCAGGCATGAAGTTCCACAGTCAGGAATATCCCAAAGGTATGGGCCTCTTCCCTAAAAAAACAAGAGATTTAAGCTCTACATCAGGCAAACCCAATCCTTAGAGGAGGGACAAGCCCCCCAAATAGCTGGCTATGAAAACCAATAGAGAATATATCCAGATAAACTGTATAATTATAGGGGGAAAAAACCCCTGTTCTCAAAGGGCTCATGCATAGACTTACTTGACCCAGAAACCAGAGCAAAAACACTATATTGAAAAGTGCATAGACCACAGTGAAAGATACCTACTTACCAATCTTGGAGAGCCTGCTGGAGAGGCAGAAGGTAGCAGGGCCTCTCCCCAAGGACTAAGACACTGGTGACAGTCATTTCTGCTACCTCAATCTGCCATGCTGATCCAGGCACTGGTGGGCACCATTTTGGTATCCTCTTCCTAGAACACTAATGCAAAGGAGTGTGCTCTGCTGAGAGTTTTACAAAACCTGGCACATCTGCCAGGCCTTGCAGCTAATAGGACACTAATCTTGCCCACCAGCATGCCTGTAGCAATTACCCTAGGGCCACACAACCAGCCAGGCCAGGGGCCAGCCCTACCCAGCAGTACACCCACAGTAATTGTGACCCCACTATAACAGGAGGGTATACATTGCCCACACAAGGGATACCTCTATAGCAGCTGGTTCTGGTGATTAGGGAGGATTGCACTTCTGGGCCCCATGGGACATCTCTTATACAAGCTACTCCTTCAGGATCAGGAGAGGTAGCTGAACTGCCCAATACATAGAAACAAACACAGAGAGGTAGGCAAAATGAAAAGAGAGAGGATTATGTTCAAAAGAACAAGACAAAACCTCAAAAAAAGAACTAAACAAACAGAGAAATCTGTCTGATAAAGATGTCAAAGTTATGGTCATAAACATACTGAACTCGTGAGAACAATGGATGAACAACACAGAACTTCAACAAAGGGACAGACAATATAAGAAAGTACCAATTAGAGATGAAGATTACCATAACAGAACTGAAAAATACACTAGAAGGAATAAACAGCAAATTAGATGATACAGAAAAACGTATCAGCAATATTCCAATACCCTGGAAGACAGGGTAATGGAAATAGCCTAAAGTGAATGACAAAGGAGAAAAAAAAAATAATAAAAAAAAGAATAGTTTAAGAAATTCCTGAAACAAAAGGAAAGAAAAGAAAAGAAAAGAAAAAAAGTCCCAAAACCCTGAAGCAACATTAAGCAGACTAACATTCACATTATATTTAGGGGTTGCAGAAGTAGAAGAAAGAGAGAAAGCACTGGAAAACTTATTTGAAAAAATTATAGTTGAAAATGTCTTTGACCTGGGGAAGGAGAGACGTTCACATTCAGGAAGCACAAAGAATCCCAAACAACATGAACCTACAGATCTACATCCAGACACATTATGATTAAAATGTCAAAAATTAAAGATAAAGAAAGAATCCTTAAAAAAAAAAAAAAAAAAAAAAGAGAAAAGCAATTAGTTACATATAAGGGAATTCCTATAAGACCATCAGCTGATTTTTCAGCAGAAACTTTGCAGGTCAGAAAAGAGTGGCATGATAAATTCAAAGTGCTAAAAAAAAAAAAAAAAAAAAAAAAGGAAGAAGAAGACGCTTACAACCAAGGATATTTACCTGGCAAAGTTATCAATCAGAATTGAAGGGGAGATAGAGTTTCCTAGAGGAGCAAAAGCTAAAGGAGTTCATCACAACTAAACTGGCTTTACAATAAATATTAAAGGGACTACTTTAGGTGGAAAAGAAAAAGCCATGACTAGAAATAAGAAAATATATGAAATAAAAAAAATCTTACTGGTAAAGGCAAACATATAGAAAGGTCGTGAATCAACCACTTATAAAGGTAGGATGAAGGTTAAAAGACAAAAGTAGTAAAGTCAATGATATCTGTAATAATTAAAGGACACACAAAATAAAAAGATGTAAAACATAAAATGTGGATAGAGGAAAGCAAAAACATAGTGCTTTTGGAATGCTTTCAAACTTAAGCGACCACCAACTTAAAATAGATTATGATATGTATTGACTGTTCTATATGAACCTCGTGGTAACCAAAACCCAAAAACCTAAAATACATATGCAAAAAATAAAGGGAAAGGAATCCAAACATAAAACTAAAGAACATCATCAAGTTACAAAGAAAGATAGCAAGAGAAGAAAGGAGAAGAGTAGAACTACAAAAACAACCATGAAACAACAAAATGGCAATAACCACACACTTATCAATAATTACTTTAAGTGTAAATGGACTAAATGTTCGAATCAAAAGACACAGGCCAGGGATCCCTGAGTGGCGCAGCGGTTTAGCACCTGCCTTTGGCCCGGGGCCCGATCCTGGAGACCCAGGATCGAATCCCATGTCAGGCTCCCGGTGCATGGAGCCTGCTTCTCCCTCTGCCTGTGTCTCTGCCTCTCTCTCTCTCTCTGTGACTATCATAAAAAAACAAAACAAAACAAAACAAAACAAAAGACACAGGCCAAATGGATAAAAAACAAAAACAGAACTCATCTATATGCTGCCTATATAAGAGACTTCAGATCTAAAGACACACAAAGAGACTGAAACTGAAGGGCTGAGAAAAGATACTCTACAGAAATGGAAACAAAAACAAAGCTGGGGCAGAGATACTTATATCAAACAAAAAGACTTAAAACAAAGGCTGTAACAATAGATTAAAAAAAAAAAAAGGAAATTACAAAATGACAAAGGGATCAATTTGACAAGAAGATATAACACGTGTAAATATTTATGTGCCCAACACAGTAGCACCTAAATACATAAAGCAAATAGTAAGAGACAGAAAGGGAGAAACTGACGGCAATAGTATAATAGTAGGGAACTTAACACTCTACTTACATCAATGGATAGATCATCCAGTCAGAAAATCAATAAGGAAACATTGGCCTTAAACTACCCACTGGACCAGAGGACTTATTAGATATATACAGAACATTCCATCAAGTGCACATGGAGCATCCTCCAGGATACATCATGTCAGGCTGCAGAAGTCTCAATAAATTTAAGAAATTGAAATTATATCAAGTATCTTTTCCAATTACACATATGAAACAAATGTAAAATCAATTACAAGAAGACAAACTGAAAAAACACAAGCACATGGAGACTAAACATCATGCTACTGAACAATGAAGAAATCAAAAAATATTTTGAGACAGATAAATACAACATCCTAAAATTTATGGGATGCAATCAAAAGCAGTGTTAAGAGGGACGTTTAAAGTGATACTGTTCTGCTTCAAGAAACAAGAAAAATCTCAAATAAGGATTTTAACCCCACACCTAAAGGAACTAGAAAAAGAACAAACAAAACCCAAAGTTAGTAGAAAGAGGAAATAAATATTAGAGTTGAAATAAGTGAAATAAAGATTAAAACTTAAAAAATTCAAAAGATTAAGGAAACTAAGCACTGGTTCTTTGAAAACATAAACAAAATTGATGAACATTTAGGTAGATTCATCAAGAAAAAAAGAAGAGAGCACCCAAATAAATAAAATATCAATGAAAAAGGAGAAAAGACCCTGAATAGCCAAATCAATCTTGAGAAAGAAGAACAAAGCTGGAGGTAATCATAATCCCCATTTCAAACTTACTACAAAGCTATTGTAATCAAAACACTATGGTATTATCACTAGCACAAAAACAGACACACAGATCAATATAACAGAATTTAGAGAGCCCAGAAATAAACCCATGGTTATAGGGTCAATTAATATACAACAAAGTAGGTAAGAGTATACAATGGGGGAAAAGACAATCTTTTCAATAAGTGTTGCTAGGAAAACTGGACAGCTACATGCAAAATAGCAAAACGGGATCACTTTCTTACACCACACACCAAAAAATAAGTTCAAAACTGAAGACTTGAAGGTAAGATCTAAAACCATAAGACTCTTAGAAGAGAACATAAGCAGTAAGCAAGCTCTTTGACATCAGTCTTAAGCAATATTTTTTTTGGATCTGTCACCTCAGGCAAGGATAGCAAAACTAAAAATAAACAAAGGGACTGTATTAAACTAAAAAGCTTTGTACACAGTGAAGGAAACCATCAACAAATAAAAAGGCAACTTACTGAATAAGAGAAGATATTCACAAAAGGTATACCCAAAAAGGGGTTAACGTCCAAAATATGTAAGAACTCATACAACTTAATATCAAAAAAACAAACAATCAGATTAAAAAATGTGCAAATGACCTGAACAGACATTTTCCCAAAGATATACAGGTGGCCAACATGTACATGAAAACATGCTCAACATCGTTAATCATCAAGGAAATGCAAATCAAAAGCACAACAAAATATCTCCTCACAAGTGTCAGAATGGCTGTCATTAAAAAGATAAGAAATAACAAAATGCTGGTCAGGATGTGGAGAAAAAGGAACCCTGTGCACTGCTGGTATGAATGTAAACTGGAGCAGCAAGTTTGAAAAACAGTATGGATCTTCCTCAAAAAATTAAAAACAGAAATACCATATGACCCAGTAATTCTACTTCTAGATATTTAACCAAAGAAAATGAAAACACTAATTCAAAAAGACATTTGCACTTCTATGTTCATCAGCATTATTTGCAATAGCCAAGATATGGAAGCACCCTAGATATTTACAGATAGATGAATTGACAAAGGAGATGTGGGACACACATCTCCCAGCGCACCCACGCTGGAAAATTAGTGATAAAAAAAAGATGAAACCTTGCCATTTGTGACAAGGTGGATGAATGAAGAGGGTAGTAAGCGAAATATGTCAGAGAAAGACAAATACTGCATAACTTCACTTATATGTGGAATCTAAAGAACAAAATAAGTGAATAAACAATATAGAAACAGACTCATAGATACAGAAAACAAACTGGTGGTTGACAGAAGGGAGACGGGTAGAGGGATGGACAAAATACATGAAGGGGATTAAGAGGTATGATCTTCCAGTTATAAAATAGGTAAGACACAGAGATGTAATGTACAGCACAGGGAATAGTCAATAATATTGTAATAATCTGTATGATGATAGAGGGTAACTGGACTTACTGAGGTGACCATTTCATAATGCATATAAATATCGAATCACTAAGCTGTAGTAATAATACTAATATTGTATGTCAGTTAAAAAAAAAACCCTTGAAACTTGCTAACAGTTCAGTTATTCCATTCAACTTGGACACAAGATATATGTCACCAAAATTTAAAAGATCAGACATTTGCATTTTACTTGTATGATTTTTACTTGTGAGATGAAGAGCCATCTCCAACAAGACTTTTTCTTTTTTACTATTATATGCAACAGAATAAAAACTGCACAGAAAAAACAGGGAAATTATTTTTAGTTAATATCAGGAATTAAGAAGACTCATGACTAAAACTGCCTACAGATAAAAACACTCAACTTTACATCAGAAAAGTCAGCTGAAGCACTAGACGGACAGAATAATATTGTCCAGAGATATCAGGTCTATTTCTAGGATTTTACTTTCTCCTGTGAATGTGGTAATGATGCTTATATGTTTCTTTTAGAAATCTTCATATTTTTCTTTATCCTCGTTACAGAGATAAGCAGAATGACACGTTATATAAACACAAGTAATGCATAAAAATTCTCTCTTGTAACCTAAGGCAATTTACGTTGCAAAACAGGACAGCATAAAACACTCAAATATTTCCAGCATGAAGGTCATTTATTCAAATTTATGTGAGGTGCTGTCACTGATGGTATTTTGCTCCCTCAAAGGAACAGACTCTACCTTCTTAATTTCGGGATTGCAAACTTGGAGGAGACCACAGGTAATAATAAGGCTCACCTGACATAAAGCACTCCATTTTGATCCACACGCCGCTGCCAACCCACAGGAACTTGTATAGCTGGAAGACCTCCATCTTTGTCCCCTCCGTCACAGTCCTTGCCTCCATTCATTTTCTGTGTCTGCTTGGGACTCTCCAAAGATATCAGCAATAAGATGATATCCTTATATTACAGGGCATGATGGCCTTCAAAAATGGCCAATGCAGCACAGTTTTTCCCAGACTGTACAAAATGCATTGGGAAGCTTCGGCTCAGTTTGGAACCAAGTCCTTGAAATCTGCCATTGTGGAAAAAATCAGTTTCCCATTATAATCTACATTAAATAAACAATATTTAATTCCTAAGGATGGTCTACATGGGTAAAAATGAGTGCTTCTGACTAAGGAAAATCATATTCGCCAATGCTGGTACCTGCCTGGATTGGGGGAGGGGAAGAGTGTAAAGTTTTTAGTTCAACATTTTGTCTTGAACCTTGATGTCAGACTAAAATAACCTCTATTGTCTACAGACCGGTCTCATTTTTACAGTGTGAGTCGGTTAATATTTCCAGGTACTACCCGCCTTTAGAGGCCACATTCTTTAAACTTTCTCTTCATCTTCCAATCTGAATCCAAGATGTTGGAGGTTGGTTCATCTGATGTTTTCATGTCTTCAAAATTCCAATAATGCAGCCTGAAACATATGTAAATGTGTAAACTGTATATTTAATATTGAAAAACTGAGAAGTGCACAGTTTTAAAAATAGATTAAACTGCTAAGTGCACCAAACCACTTTGATGTTCTCTGCAGTCAAAATCACGTCAAATTCGTCTTGTTTTCTTCTTCCAACTTGATCTACTCACTCTAGTTAAACCAATTTGCTTGCTCTTCACCACACGCAACTTTCTAATTAGAGATAGATGCATAATCATAGCATTTCACAAATACACAAACACACACACACATGCACACACAAGGCCTCCCTACATTAAAAATGTATCTATCACCTCATATTCTGATAATTGGAAAGTTTTGTGCTAACCCAATTACATTTTATCACTCTTTAATTGTACATACGCTTATGATTTTCTTTTCTAATCATCATATTGGCCTAAAGGAGCAAAAGCTTCTTTTATTTAAGAAAAAATTAAAAGAAAATATACAGTACATTTCCAGATACAAGAAATTTCCTCCACTGTTCTTGAATAGAAGAGTGGGAGTTGCTTTATAGTTAAGATTTACAAATTCCCATCTATTATGGGGTACTCTCTTACTTCCTTTATTTTTTATTTATTTTATTTTATTTTTTTTCTTACTTCCTTTATTAAGTCACAAGGTCCTGCTTGGGGGAAAATATACTGGCTTGAGACAACAAGCAATCAGTGCTAGTGTGGAAAGCTTGAAAGAGGTCATCTTAATGGAATTGATAAGTAAAAAAAGATGGCAAATAAAATTTGAAAAGATTTAGTACTTAATCCTAACGGAGAATGTAACAGTGGCTAGTGTTACTTCTTGTGGTACATAAGCCTTTCTATCATCAATTTAATATGTAGTGTGTAATTACTTTGTGGGGCCCATGAAACTATACTAAGGGATGAATGAAAAAAATCATTCTACTGTTATATGAGGGAGACACGTGGCTTGGGATAAAACTGTCCTGTGACAGCACCATCACAGATTTTTAAAAAATGCCATACCCAGGCAACTTAACTGAAGGTGAAGGTGATATGCTCTGGAAAAGTGTTAAAAGGCTTAAGAGTCATGAAAATATTAAAACTGTTTTAAAAAATTTTTAAAGATTTATATTTTAGAGGTTTAAAATATGTATGCATAACTTAACAAATTAAATCGTGTAAATAAAGACATAACTACTTTATCCGCGTTCCTAGAACCCCACATCATTTAAGGTAGCTCCAAAAATTTTTGGGGCTGTCTTCATTGAGGAATCAGGAGAATGCCTCAAACTAAAAGGCATCATGTATTCAGGCAAGTGCTCTATTTGCAGCCTGGGCTCGGAGACAGATCGAAGGTGTTGTAATGAAGCATATACTCATTTGGCTGAAAGTCACAGGCCATGGGCATGGGTGTTGTAAACATCAACAGGCAACGGGAAAGTGGCAAAATCTGTTGGGGAAAAAATGTGAGGTACAGGGAAAAGTGCCCAGTAGTAGCATTCCCAGTGATGTCTCAAGGTCAACATCGCGGGGGTCACTCCACTGAGTCTACGCTTCTCACAAAAATGACCCACTTGTCTCCCATTCACTGCACTTTTAACCAGTCGGCAGCTACTGTGCATGGGGTACCATGCTGCGGCAGTCCAGAGACGGGGGGCACTTCTCTATCCACGGCCCAGTGTCATGTTTGGCACCGAAGAGCTGTTCGGTGTGGAAGAGTACAAAGAAAAGGGGGAGCAAAAATGAGAAAGGCTGGAGGGAGCAAGAAAGGGGTCAGTCCCTCAGCAGCCTTCCCCGCGCTGGTTAATGATGGGAAAGACACATTAATTTTGTGTCATCCTGGATTCCCAGTTTTGCCAAATAGTAAGAGACCCTGATGATTGAACCTGTGTTTTTTTGTTTTTAAAGATTTTATTTATTATTCATGAGAGACACACACAGAGAGAGAGAGAGAGGCAGAGCCACGGGCAGAGGGAGAAAAAGGCTCCACGCAGGGAGCCTGACGTGGGACTTGATCCCAGGACCCCAGGATCACGACCCGGGATGAAGGCGGAGCTACACCACTGAGCCACCCAGGCTGCCCTGTTTGTTTTTTTAAGTCTTTTTTCATGCTCATTTTATTACCTTACTTTTCCCAATAAAATCTGTTGGGTGGTCTGTGATCTTTAGATTGGACCGGCTCTCAATCTCCCTACTGTTGAGCTCTCTGCTCATTGGATGCCTATTTTCTTCTCTTTTCTTAAATTTTATTTATTTGTTTGACACCGAGAGAGAGAAAGAGAGAGAGAGAGAGAGAGAGAGCGCACAAGCGGGTGGAGCGGCAGGCAGAGGGAGAAGCAGGAGAGCCGCACGCAGGGCTCGATCCCAGGACCATGAGATCATGACTTGAGCTGAAGGCAGATGCTTAACCAGCTGAGCCCAGCCAGGCGCCTTCATGGCTATTTTCTTTCTGGTTTTCCTTTCCCTCCCTCCCTCCCTCCCTCCTTCCTTCCTCCTCCTGTCTCTTTCTTTCTGCCTGCATGTGACTGCATGTGACTCCAACTTCCCTATGAGACCGGCTGGCTCACTCCATTAAGTAAATTTGTGGATCTGCCAGATAATAACCCTGGATTGATTCCTGCCAAATGTCTCTCTCATATTTCAGCAATGAAAAAATACAAATATCTGATGGCTGGGTTTTGCTTAGACCAGCAGTTCTCAGAGCGAGGTCCTGGGACAAACATCATTATTGTCAATGATGCCCGGGAACTTGTCAGAAATACAAATGCACAGGCTGGCACCAGATTTAATGAATTAGAAACTCTGGGGGGCTGCTCAGTTCTTTAAGAAGCCCGCCAGGTGATTCTGACGCATGCTCAAGGTGAGACCCCCCTGGCTGGGACTGACGCCCCTGCCTCCCTGCCCAGGACAGGACGTGGCCCTTCTGTATCTCCACACGCGCAGGCGGCCAGCCCTCTACTCCCTTTTGGCCCTGGGAGGCTCATCCTTCCTTTGCTGATACTTCAGCCTTCTAGAAGCAGCGCGACTCCAAGAGCCTAAGGGACTCCTCACAGAGCAGAGGTCCAGTAACTACCCAGTTATCATTTATTTATCTGTAATGGCCCTGATTTTTTCAACATTCATTTTTTGAATTTGGAAAATTCAGAGATGTCTGAAGGTTGAAAATTAAAATTGAAATGTAATCTCACTGCTGAATAATAACCACTGCAAATTTGAATGTACTTTCTTTCGATCATTGTTTTTTGAAGGCTTTAAAAGCACACTTTAAAAAAAGAATTTATCATAAACAATACACCGCCACTCCAAATTCACAATGTAAGCATTTTGTCAGTTTTGCTTATTTTGAAAAATAAAGCACTATTACAGATAAAATTAAATACTATTTCTCTCCCCACCCCATCTCTCTCTAGTCCTATTTCCTTCACTCTTACCTTAAAGGCAACCACCCTCATGAATCTGCTCCTCATTCTTCCAGGCTATGGGGAAGCATGCTTTTTTAGATGTTTATTTACTATGTGTATATGTAAACAATATTTGGCATTGTTATATGTGTTTTAAAATTTTTATATAAACACAATTTCACGTATGTATCAATCTGCAACTTGATTTTTAAAATTCAACAGGTTTTTTTTTTTAAGATTTTATTTTTTATTCATGAGAGACACAGACACAGGCAGAGGGAGAAGCAGGCTCCATGCAGGGAGTCTGACGTGGGACTCGATCCTGGGTCTCCAGGATCACGCCCTGGGCTGAAGGCGGCGCTAAACTGCTGAGGCACTCGGGCTGCCCTCAACACTGTTTAAGAGCTAGCTCAGTTGAGATACACAGATATGTCTCTGTTGCAGAAATATAGATCCAATTTGTTAATTTTTACCATCTGATGGTATTGTATCATGTGAGTAGAGAACTATTCATCTATTGATATATCAATCATATTAATGTTAGGTTGTGGGGTTTGCACATTCTCAACTTTTCAGACACTGCCAAATTGTTCTCCAAAGCTGTGCTGATTCCAAGTTCTTTCCATGTTATAAACACATCTTTCTCCTTTAAATATTTAATTATTACCACTTTATACTTTATTTTCATGCTGAGCCTTTTCCTATGGCATTAAATCCTTTTTCCAAAATATGATTTTTAATTGCTGGATAGAATTTTTGAGGATAAACATATATATGTAATTTATTTACTTCCCTTTTGTGAACATAGATCTTTTCCTGAATTTTCACAACTACAAATAAATCTGAGATAAATATATCTGTACATAAATCAATAGCCATTTTGTTAATTTACTGAGAATTATTTGCTAAAACAGAATTGCATAATTTTAGGATCCTTGATAAATTTCTTAAAGTGACAAAAAAGGTAGTTTTGGGAAAGCATTTCAGGCCATAATTCTCAAACTTTAGAAACCCACGTGTATCCTCTTCTGCTAAATATTAAAATCTTCTCTTTGGCTCTAAGATTCTGATAACCTTATCACTTAGACCCATCATTCAAGATTAAGTCAGGCTTCATTTTTATAGTTTATATTGTAAAAACAATAGTTTCCCCTCTTTTCTTTATTTAACATAAGAAACTATGTATCTATAAGATTTTTCCTTCATGTCCCCTGGAGATTCCATTATGACTCACCTTGTTCATATGGCTTGGTTTACCTAATAGACAGAAGTTAAAACAGAAAAGATACTGTGATATGAAGTGTATCTCCATCTTACTAATACTCAGGACCAGGGATAGATCTTACACTTAGGACAGAATTTAAATTTATTTCATAAATAATTCTGGCAGCAACAATAATAAAATTCAAAAAGTGGTGTGTGTGCATGTCCTGAGGAGATCTACCACAATTCTACCAACATTTTTTTTTTTTAAGATTTTATTTATTTATTCACGAGAGACACACAGAGAGAGAGAGAGGCACAGACACAGGCAGAGGGAGAAGCAGCCTCCATGCAGGGAGCCCGACATGGGACTCAATCCTGGGTCTCTAGGATCTCGCCCTGAGCTGGAGGCGGCACTAAACCACTGAGCCGTCCACCAACATTTTGGTTTTCTTACTTCCTTTCAATATGTAAATTAATCTGAGAATTGGCTTTTAGTGAATTGAATTTAATGGCTTGATTCACTTCTCTGCATTGGCTTCCTCTTACTATTCGGAATTCAAATTAGATGTCACCTCCTCCAAGGGACTACACTATAAACCACAGGTAATCTCTCAGACTTTGTTAAGTAAGTCACTGATATTTCTCGTCATCCATTTGTTTCTTATCACTTATTTGTTTGTCTATTGGCTGTCTCTCCCCCGTGGGAATGTAAACTGCCTCACAGCAGGGACATCTCTCTAGGTCCTTCTTTTGTTCCTGGTTCCTGGTAGTGCCTGGCCTGCAGTAGGTGTGTAAGTGCTTCATGAAGACTGCATATTCTAATTAGTCAATATAGCTCTATATTCTGATTTTTGTTATGGAGGCTTATAAAGATTTTTTTTTTAGCAATACATACATCTAAAATGAAAGAGAGGTTTTTAAATGAAGTCAACAGAAAAGAATGAGTATGAATGTTGACAAAATATACGAAAGATTTTTCACTCTAAATCTGTCCCTGATCTCATAATCTCTGAGCGATAATTTCGGTGTAGAAAGTGTGATAGGCTGGGATCCCTGGGTGGCGCAGCGGTTTGGCGCCTGCCTTTGGCCCAGGGCGTGATCCTGGAGACTCGGGATCGAATCCCACATCAGGCTCCCGGTGCATGGAGCCTGCTTCTCCCTCTGCCTATGTCTCTGCCTCTCTCTCTCTCTCTCTCTCTCTCTCTCTCTCTCTCACTGTGTGCCTATCATAAATAAAAAAAAAAAAAAAAAAAAAAAAGAAAGTGTGATAGGGCTTCTCAGAAAATTAACACATGGACTTTATGCTTTATTTGTTAGGTGCATTGGTTTTGTTTATGAAGTGGATTTCTTAAAGATTTTATAAGATTATACAGATTATAATATACAAATTTTATATATACAGATTTTATATACAGATTATAATTACAGATTTTAATTGGATTAATAAAGAAACCATTAAATAAATACAACAATATAAAAATTAAACTCATATTTCAATAGGATGCTAATTAATGCAACAGACCTTTTTTCTTCATCTGCTTTGCTGACATTCTTGTCAACCTAAGAATACACTCACTACTTAATGCAGTGTTAAATGTGTATTTTAAAGTTATACTCAAAACATCATGATATCAGATTGTGACATCATGAAAACTAAAATGTAGCTATTCATAAATCTTTCTGAATAACAAACATTATAAATTCTTTGAATTATGTCACACAAAATTGACTAATGGTAAAAATAATAAATTGATTTTTGAGTCATTGGATATCATGAGTAAATTCTATTAAAATGTTTATAATGGGGCAGCCCCAGTGGCTCAGCAGTTTAGTGCCGCCTTCGGCTTAGGGCGTGATCCTGGAGACCCGGGATCGAGTCCCATGCCAGGTTCCCTGCATGGAGCCTGTTTCTCTGCCTCTCTCTCTCTCTGTGTCTCTCATGAATAAATAAATAAAATTAAAAAAAATGTTTATAATGGCATCACACATTGATCTTGTGCCCAGTGGGGTTCCTTGGTTATGTAGTATGATATAATGAATACCAGATAAGCTGCTGATTTATCAAGGTAAGACTATGTAAATCAGGTAAAGTACCGATATTTCATATATTATATGTCTAACTCATCATTTATACTTTCTATGCTATGATTATAAACTTAGCCTTTGAAATATTTAAAGTTAAATAAGAAGTCTATTCCATTATAGCATTTGCAAGTGAATGCCTCATGTTCTCCAACTGAGAACAAGTCTCACATAAAACCTGCCTCTATACTTAAATTCCAAAACAGTATGTATACACCACGACAGATATGACTGGAGTAAAAAATAACACCAGCATTAGCATTTTGGAGAGTAAAGTCTGAGTGGCTACAACATTACTATCATTTGATTGGGTAATAAATGGATGTACTCATAATCTTTCCATCATTATTAGTTAAATTATGCTTGTTAGAGTAACCCTAAATCACGTTTCTTCTTTTCAATTATCTTTTACCCTCATATCAATTATTCAAACAGCTCCTTCAGAGCACTTAGCCAGCCCTCACATCCAACCTTCCCATCTGTTTCACCTTTCACCTATTTATTCAGACTATGCATTTTTATTTATGAGCATATTTATTTTGTAGTTACATCTTTTTTCATTTTGAAAAAACTTCCCCATAGATTATCCCTATATTCATTCTGGTTATTATTGCCATTTGGTTATCTTCATTGTACAGTCACTTTTTCTAAAACATACTTCTCAGATGCATCTGATGTAAGGCTCTATCAGGCTCTACTTACCCTAAATTAGCCTCAGTACATTACATTGTTTTACACACTTGTATCAGGATACCATAAGCACTTCTTTCCTGCCCTGATTACTGAGGCTCTCTGGTTCAAAATGTCTTTGCCTTTTTAGTGCAGAAAGGTATAAATGTCTACAACCTATACACGAGGGGTCATATTCATGTAGGAAGGTTACATTTTTTCACCAACTCTGAAGGTATGGGGATAGGCTCCTTAGAATGAGGCTAGTTCTCAAAGTTAAGGTAACAAGCATCTTGGCCTATGCCCATCTATGGGAATTCTCCCTAAAGGAATTATTTATACCAGGCCATTTCTTCCTACTAGCATTAAGCAACTTACACATTCTAGTCACATAGAACCCTTCAGAGAACTAAATGATGAGTATAGTGGACTGCAACTGGCCTCAAATATGTCCTAGCTCCGTTTATCAGGAGGTAGGATTTAGGAATCCACACTTTGAATCTGGGCTGGCCTTGTAACTTGCTCTGACCAATGGAATGTGATGGATGTGCTACTGTTTAAGTGTGGAGTCTAAACCTCGAGAGGCCTTGCATCTTCCACTCTTGCTTCTTGGAATCCATTGTCACAAGGACAACCTGAGTTAGCCCACTTAAAGATGAGAGTCCAGGTGGAGAGAGAGGTCCAGCCAGTCCAGCTAAGGGCCCAGACATGTGAGTCTAGTCAACATCATGTGGAACAGGGGTGAGCTGGCCCAGCAGAGCCCAACCTAGACTGCCAACCCACAGAATCATGACTATTTTTTCAAATAGCCAAAAATTATATCAGAAACAACCTGGAGGTCTAAAAATAGGGTTTTATGTAAATTAATTACTGTATTGAGAAGCTATGTACCTCTACCCTTTATTAGCTTATGACCTTGGGCATGTTTTAAAATTTCTTTCCTTTACAAAACAGACAATAGCCCTACAGAATGGTTCTGTGGATACAAGTTAAAAAAGTCTTAAACCAGTGGCCAGCACACAGTAAGTAGCCAAGTTGTTATTATTTATGCATAGCTATAAAATCATGTTATGGAAAATTTAATAGCCCTGGAAAAGATCCATGATATTATCAGGTGAAAAAAAATACTACAAAGTTGTATGTATAACTATAAATCTTCAATTACAAAAATGCTGCTACATATGTAGATGTAGGAATAAAGCAGCATTACCTTCTCAGTGGTTGTCTCTGGGTAGCAGGAATATGAATGACTTATATTTTCTTCATTGCTTTCTGTATTTTCAAAATTTTCTAGAATAAAATGTCTTTACAATCAGGAAAAATATTATCTCCAAAAAACTATCTATTATATTCACAGATAAGCTAATTAATGTTTTCCTAATCCTTAAAAGCATTAGGGAAAACTTTTGATTGGAAATAGTCACAAGCTTTGTGTCTAGTATTATGCTATTAATTCTCTTTCTGTTTTAGCCAAGTAGAGAAAAGTATAAATGCTGCATTAACCTGGATGCTCTAATTACTGAAAAGAAAAATTAAGACTATGCCTTTGACTAAAATGCTTCAGAGTGGCACTCCTAATTTTCTGCTTGGAATACATCTCCCAACCCCACATTCTTGTTCTTCATTAAACCAAATTCTAGGGGCACCTGGGTAGGCTCAGTCATTAAGTGTCTGCCTTCAGCTCAGGTAATGATCAGGCTCCCTGCTCTGTGGGGAGTCTGCTTCTCTTTCTCCCACTCCCCGTTTGTGCTTTTTCTTTCTGCTAAATAAATAAATAAAACCTTAAAAACAAAACGAATTTGTTTACCTCAGTTTAAATGTCACTTTCGCAGAGAGGCCTCCCCTGGTTTCCCCAATCATTATTTGATTTTCCAAGTCTAAATTGGGTACATTTACAATTCTTCCTTATAATATCCAGTAATTCATATAAATTACTACACATAACTGAGCTTTCTTTTCACCCTTGCCATTCTACTTGAATGCAAAGAAAGAGCAATTGAGACAGTTAACTTCAAGTTAAAGCTTTCCATTGTGCCTTTAAAAATATTTAAGGAGGGGCATCCGGGTGGTTCAGTCAGTTAGGTGATTAACTCTTGATTTTGGCTCAGGTCACAATCTCAGGATTGTGAGATCCAGCTCTGTGTTGGGCTCTGCACTGAGTGTGGAGCCTGCTTAAGATTCTCTCTCTCCCTTTCCCTCTGCTCTTCCCCCCCACATGCTCATGCAGTCTTTCTCTCTAAAAAATAAACAAACAATAAAAATAAAAATATTTAAGGAAGTGGTAAGTGAGGATCTGTATACATGTGTAGAAAATACTATGCATTTACTTTCTTTCATTTTTTTAAAAAGAGATTTTATTTATTTATTTAGAGGGAGAGAGAGAGAGAGAATGAGCAGGGGGAGGGTTAGATGGAGAGGGAGATGCAGAGAATTTCAAGCAGACTTGCAGTGAAAGTAGAGCCGAAGGTGGGGTTCATGTCAGGACGCTGAAATCATGACCTGAGCCAAAACCAAGAATTGGATGCTTAACTGAGACACCCAGGTGCCCCCATTTTATTTTCTTAAAAGCTGAAAAGTGGATAAACACCAGCTCCCAAATACATATTCTGTAAAGAAATTAGAGAACTGTTTTAGTATAGTAATAGGTTTTATCAGAGTATCTATAAAGTAAATTGATAAACTCACTATACTGAGAGAAAAATTATTTATGATTTCTTCCTGCATATTAGCCACCATCAGAGTTTGCTATTTTTGCTTTTTGATAGTACAGTGAAGTTTCTCCCAGAGAATATTTATAAAAAACACTTGTCTGCATTTACATAATCTATTTTAGAGTAGACTAAGCAAATTTAAGGAGTAACTTCCACATCTTATCTGTACATTACTGGTATTTTGGCTACTCCAGGAACAGCTCAATATATATAGGTCAAGTCATTGTTGAGAAATGATATACAGGAGCAGCGGGGTGGCTCAGTGGTTGAGCATCTGCTTTGGCTCAGGTTGTGATCCTAGAGTCTTGGGATCGAGTCCCATGTCAGGCTCCCTGCATGCAGCCTGCTTCTCCCTCTGCCTGTGTCTCCTGCCTCTCTCTCTGTGTCATGAATAAATGAATAAAATCTTTAAAAAAATGATATACATCAATGTTGTTTTTTTCCCAAAACTGTACTAAGAATGAGACAATTATGAATTATGCCCATTTGGGGCTGTATAACATATTTAAACAAGTAATATTTACATGCCCTTTAACTTACAAATATTTAGCACTCTTCAGTTCATCTGGCAATGGACACCAAGGACCTACATGAAGTAATCAGTTCTGTAGAGAGGTAATGGTGCCTCCCCTAGTAACCTTGAAAATCAGCTTACTCAAGGTGGAAATAAGATTCCTCAGCCCTTGTAGAAACCCACCTGAAGACACTGTCTCTAAACATGTAGCAATATCTAGGAAAACTCACGTCCAATCAGTGCCTCCAACAAACGTAATTCAATGTAAAAGATAACTATAGTCTAATTGTTCAATAAGGTCTCTCAAGAAGGAAGGGAGGAATATGGTCTCTGTGTGGATTCTATAAACAGGAGTCCAAAGCATACAATCTATAAGTCCCATGAAATAAGTGATATTTTACTGCGTTTATTAGCTCACACATCAGGAACAATATGAATGTGTAGTAATACCTGAAGGTATTTTATGGTGTCATATGAAAAGTCTCTCAAGGAGACTCCTTTAGCATTGGACTACTCACTAGAATGCTGAGGGAGGCAGAGAAAATATAGCAGCCAAAGAAAAGTTATGCACAAAGTATTCAGGTTGGAGAGGAAGGGAGTTTCAGTATCATAAAACCAGGCACAGAGTATCTTAGAGAAATGCTGAAGAAAAGTAAAACCTTTGGAGAATAAGGTCTCTAATTTAACAAATAGTTTTTATTTTTTTTAAGATTTAATTTATTTATTCATGAGAGACACAGAGAGAAGCAGAGACACAGGCAGAGGGAGAGGCTCCCCTGCAGGGAGCCTGATGTGGGACTCCATCCCTGACCTGGGATCACACCCTGAGCCAAAGGCAGATGCTCAACTGCTGAGCCCCCAGGGGTCCCTAACTTAACAAACAGTTAAGCAAAATATAAGACCAAGTCAAACAAGAGGGCTCTGGGCCAAATTCCACCTGTGGAAGCTTTTGGCATGTACACAGTTTAAGGAAAATAAAACAAATTAGTTGACAATATTTAAATTAAAAGATTTCACATGAAAATTTGCATTTCCTGCTTTACCTGAGAAACCGGACAATGTGGTAACACTAGGTCAACATTCCTGCCTTGCAACAATTATCTGGAACGGAGCAGTGGCTGCTCCTTCAGAAAGGACTTGGCTCTCCAGTTCAGGGCAGTGGCTTCCTGCTTCATTCCCACCAGCCTGGCCTCTGTAGGCACTTGGGTTTCCAATCTCTGGAATAGAAAGGAGACCTTGAGATAAGGTTTAATGGACTCACTGTAGCCCTTGACAAGGAGTACAACTTATTATTATTTTTTTAATGACCATTTAACCTACACTTCATAGTTTCTTCACAAAGGTGGAGAATGAACTCTCAGTGGATCATCATGCATTACTAGTATGTGGAGGAGTGCTAGGAAGACAGCTAAAACCAAGAGCAAACAGCTAATTTTCTTGATAAAACTGTGATGACTCGGAAAACCGAGGTGATTTTTTGAGTTAGAGGAGGTAGAGGGTACACAGAATTCTCAACCAGCTTCAATCTTCTATCTCCCCTTCTTTCTCAGTTCTGTCATTAGTAATACCACATTAACATTATCTCAAGAACTCATCTTGGGATCAAAGAATTATGGAACCAAACTGTACATTACCATTATTGAGTTATAAAATGCCATTCCTCTCTCTCTAACTTTTAACTCTTTCAGCAAAAAAGAAAAAAAAATAACTTAGAAGGACTTTCAAAAGTGCACTTGAGACCTTATCACCCCTTACTCTATTTGACAAGGTTCTTTCTCAGTCAGGGCAAAATAATCCTTGGGACAGTGCAACTCATTTTGTTCTGTTTCCACAGCTAATGAACAGCCTTCTTATTTTTGTTGGATTTCATAGGTGCTCTGATATCATTAAATTCATAATTTGGGTATTAGGTACAAGTATTTCAATGAAAGCAAATAAACAAATGGGTTATATTTGGCTTATAAGCTAATTTCTTGTAAATACAGATCTGTATCAGACCCTAGAGGCATATCACCCATGAGAGCAATGGCAAATACATTTTTTATTTTATTTTTTTAAAGTAATCTTTACATCCAACGTGAGGCTTGAACTCATATGACTCTGAGATCAAGAGTCGCATGTCTACTGACTGAGCCAGCCAGGCACCCTTAACTTCTTTTAATTGGAAGAGTAAGGACCACATCATTGGACCATAATCACTGGACCATAATCATTGCACAGTATCCTCCTTCATCTTTAGGTATTTCCTGATAGCCAACCTACTTGTTCTTTTTTCTTTTTGGTTTTAGGCCAAAGGGGACAGGGGAATGTGTGTGTATAGGACATGGTACACAGCTTGCTGGAGCTTCGCTATTCCTCAGAAAGCAGCCAAGAGAGACAAAGGAGCAACTAAGGGATGCGGGACTAAGATTTAAATAACTATATTTCTATAATCCTGATATTTTAAAGGTACTCCAGGCATTAGATTGTTTTAAGTATTTACTGGCCATCAATTACATGTGAAGCACAGTAATGGATACTAAGGAAGTGGACGTAAAAAGAATACACGCCCAGGAGGTGGAGGGTAGGGAGTGGGGCAATCAGGGAAATCGGTAATTACAACACTGAATGACAATGGTTACATTGGGCTAAATATGGAGTGCCAAAGCACAAAGAGTTAGTCTAGTTTTCAGGGAGAGAAAGGGGGATGCAGAATACATTTAAAGATGAACTGAAGTTAGACAAAGAAAGGTTAGTAGGAGACCTGAAACTTTATGTAATCCATGCAAATGATCTTAGTTCCAAAAGATTAATATTAAAGATTTCACATTTCTGTCTGATAATAACAATTCTAATATTGTACTTATTTTTAGCTGGTAAGCAAGCATAAGGGTCTCATTTTATCAGAACTTTTAACCTTGAGATGGGATAAGTGACGAAGCATTAATGAATATTTTCCACAGGAAGATCTGGATGCCTGCCTCATGCCTGAAATAGGAACCGGTGACTTGACATCTAGATAAGCAAATATTGTTTTCTAGAAGAAATACTATCAAAGGACAGTGATTCACATCAATAAGAAAGTATTATTAGATGTGAATGCATGGGAAGCAGAGGCTAAAAGGAGGAAAATGTGGATGAGGGAGTCTTAGCCTGCAGATAAGGTAGTTCAAAACCGTTTGGAAGTATATCCCTTAATAAAGAGGTTCATAAGTAATGAAAATAAGAGGACTACTGTTCTAAAGCTATTCTAGACAAATGTATAAATAATATTAGCTGACTTCCTACCATCTTCTGGGAACAGCACTGAGCATTTTATACATACATACATTAACTCGTTTAATCCTTGTCACAACCCCATAAATAAGTACTATTATTTTTTCTTTTCCTAGAGTTAAGGAAATGGAGGCAAGATAAATTAAGTAAGTTTACCTTCTCTTTTCCTCTCCGGTAACTTATATCCTTCTTTCCTATTTTATTCTTTTTCTCCTTAGTGTTTATCACTAACATACTATATATTTTACATTTACCCTATTGTTATTTCCTCCGACAAGAACATAAGCTCTGCAAGCACATGGCCATATAAGTCACCACAAAGACAAAAGTCCTTATAATTTTTTGCTTTAGGTTCAATACTTCTTGAAAGCTGGCTGTATTTCAACTTTTTTTATTTCTCATAGCAGATAGTACACAACCTTACAAAAGCTGGAACCAAAAATATTTGTTGACTGAATGATGAGCATAATTAATCAGTAAGCATGTACTGAGCCCTTGTCATGCTAAACACTGCAACTGTCACTGTCGGATAGAGAAGTACAAAATACCATCAGTGTTCTCAGAGAACTTAACACCTAGGAACAGAAATAGGTAGAGGCATGAGGAATACCCAGGCTACAAATGAAGAAGGCCTTTGCTACTTCCATTCTTCAACCTAATGATGTCTAAAAATGCTTATTCACCTCCTCCCAAGACACCTTAGTAGTTTGCTGCCTTAAAATTTCGTGGAAATGCCAGGATTGTTCATAACTCTATGCCTTTGCACATGTTGTTCCCTGGACATTGAAAGATTTCCTTCTCCGTTCTTTTTTTTTGTTTAAATTTTATTTATTCATTCATGAGAGACATGGAGAGAGAGAAAGAGGCAGAGACACAGGCAGAGGGAGAAGCAGGCTACATGCAGGGAGCCCGATGTGGGACTCGATCCTGGGTCTCCAGGATCACACCCTGGGCCGGAGGCAGTGCTAAACCGCTGAGCCACCTGGGCTGCCCGTCCTTCTCCATTCTTGAAGCAACCTTGTGCTTTAAACTCTAGAGTCAATTCCTCCAGGTAGCCCCCCTCTAGCCTCCTGCTCAGAGTTACTTATTCATTCTTCTCTCATCTGACAGCGCTGTTTACATGTATGTAGCAGCATGGCTATACTGTTTTATGTACACACATTGCCTGTTTCATATAGCTTTGTTTCTGTGGTTTCCAAACACATTACCAGGTATGCACACCATAGTATGCAAACAATATGCTTTGAGCTGAATTGGTTTTTCTCACCTTTCAAAACAGTAAAGAACTTTTTTACTCCCCTAAAATATAGTCATAAAATAGAAAATTTCTTTTTAGTAATCTGTTAAAACCACCCAGTGATATATGAACTTGGCTAATTGCGGTTGTGCATTCAGCCAAAATCAAATGGAGGCTAAATAGAATCTACTTCTATTCTATTTTCAGCACAATTTCTAAATTTGGAGACTGTCTATAGTGCCTAGATGAGAGCCTGGCACAAAGAGAATTACTTGTTGAATAAATGACATGAATGTTTGTATACAAACTAAATGCCATGGCATGGTAAAAACGTACTATAGAAACTCAGAGATGAGGTAATAAATGATAGAACAGTGAGCTAATGGTTAGGAAGTTTGGAATCTGAAATTTTCTAACTGTATGTAACTTTGAGTAAGACACTTAACCTGAGCTTTAATTTTTCAATTTGTAAAATTCATGGGTTAGGCTGGATCAGTATTTTAAGAATTATTTTAGTATGTCTCTTTTATCTAATGAAATCTAACTGGAATCTACATCATATAAAACAGAAAAGGAGACTTACTAGTAATAATTCATTTTATAAGACCAAATTATAATATTACTTGTTAAAATCTACCAATGAAAATAAGGCACTATTTTGATTAGTAAAAAATATGAAATCAAGAGATATGAATGCCAGTTGCAATTTTAAATCATCTTTAAAAGAGTGATTTTTATACTTTGTTTGGCTTTATAATATTGATAGAATTCTGAATACCACAAAAAAGCTATTGCCAAGGGTAACTTTTTTTAAATAAAAAAGTGAATTTGGCTTTGGCAACATTAAGCTCTTTGCAATTAAAATGGTCTAGAACTTGAAGGAAGGAAGAGTAAAGAAAATTTTGCTTCCAAAACTGAATGAGTGTATCTAATCACTACTCATGTTTCTGGGCATAAATGTAAAATAGGCAAGAAATACTCAAAACTAAAATCAAGGAAGAAAATTTCCTTTAATACAATATTATCATATTAATTTGCCATTGCAAAACTGTTAAGGAGTGATAAGGATACATGGCAGAAAGCTGCCCCTATGTCATGCCTGTATTTATTCAACGAAGCATATATGCTATAGCAGTGCTCTTACTTGCATAACTTGATTTGGATATATAATAACGAACTCAAGTTTTTAAAAAGCTCAGCTAAAAGCTTAAAAATAAAAATGCATACTCATAAGAAGTTCAAATATGTATATGAATATTGGTAGCAAAGTTTTAGTCAGCAGTTCATAAAAATATAAACTAGTAGCATGGTTTATTTTTGTTTCACTATGTGTTTATGTGCTTGTTTCATGATGTGTTTACAACTTGGTATAACATATCTGAGTACACACATTACTTTTATTATGGTGTTAATATATTTTTAAAATTTAAATTTGTGTCCAACATTTGGAAAACTTTGAAGAATCTCTTCTGAGCTGGTTGTTCTTCTGGTTCATCCAATTCTACCATTTTACCAAAGCTAGAAAAGCAAGAAAGACTTCAAAGATGACTTCAATTTTTTCAATTCAATCAGGTTTACTGAGATTAGACTCCCTTGGAACATGAAAAAGCCTGGTATCAGACTGAAGTTAAGAATTGTGTTAAGAAGTATCATGAACATAGCTTTATTATTCTTTTTATGAACATAGCTTTAAAAATATGTCCATCTTCCTTGTATAAGTCGAATCTCTATGTACATAAGCTCAAAAGAGTTTTGGTATCATAATCCATGACATTCTAACATAAACACTGCTGGTCTATAGGTATCTTAACTTAAAAATGCAATCTCATTCCTATGTAGTTATTTGCTGACAATGATATCTGTCAGATGGAGAATAACTTGTCAGTGATTTTGCCATTATTTACTTGAGGAACATATTCTGGTTTGAACTACAGAGGAAACTCACTTAACCGACCTCTATTTAAACAAATCAATCAATTTATCAAAACAGCATTTCTATTTGAAAACAGACAAATGTTTACCTCTGCTCTTACCATTTGAGTTGTATGTTTTCCAATATTAGTTGTGTTGTTTCCAAAGCTGTCTGAGTCAATACACTTGCTGGTTAGGAATTTATTAATATTTCATAAACTAATGAACATAAGCATAAAAAGAGAATGACTGTTTCTGTGAAAATTAAGTTGAAAGCATAATGCTTAACACCAGCCTCCTAAAAATGAGGTCAAATAAGATGGGAAAGTGGAAAGTCTTCAGAAGGTGGGTAACCCTAAAAATCTTGAATAATTCTGTATTCAGATTACTTTGCAAGTGAATTCTTGTTCCTCTCCAAAGTTAAAACAAAACAAAACAAAACAAAACAACAGAAACAAACTGCATTGATATAAAGACACTGTTGTACTCCAACAAGTAAACTCATCAGGAAAGGCTTTGATCCAAAAAATTGTTGATTACTTTTAACTATAGAAATTACTTTTACTATAGATTATTTTGAACTGATGGTTACCAAAAGGGAGGTGGTGGGGGGATGGGTTAAATAGGTGATGGAGATTAAGGACTGCACTTGTTCTGATGAGCACAAGGTGTTGTATATCAGTGTTGAATCATCAAATTGTACACATGAAACTAATATTACACTGAATATTAACTAACTAGAATTTAAATTAAAACTTAAAAAAATAAAAAGATTATTGGCTGAATGTACATTTATAGATTGAAAGATATAAGTATTTTTATTGATTCTGTTTAATACATCTTTTTATTTTTAACTTTTTATTATTTATTTATTTTTAAATGTGTCTTTTTAATGAATAAATCAAAAACAAGTTCAGATTGTGATGGATAAGAGGACTTCCCTATTACTGTTACAAAAGTAATATTTGTGACTGAGAATATGAATTAATGTTGAAATGAAGTTGTTTGGGACTGAAGGTCTATTTTCATTTGATTCTCATTATTTTAAAACCACATTGATAAAGAAGTTATTATATAATCATTCAATGAAGAATCTTTAGTGAGAAATAAACTTTGAAAAGAGATATATCTAACAATCTCCTAAAAATAACTGACACCAAGAAATGACAGGATTATAATCAGAACGTAATTAATTCACAGTCAATATACATTTCTCAGAAACTGATACATAGTCAAGAAGTTAATAAAGATATAAATGATTAGAACTACATAAAATGCTCAATCTAATGGAAAACACAGAGGATTATACAAATCAGTAAGAATTATAAATGCACATTTTAAAAAAGAGCACATGATATGGAAAAAATTAGTATAGTATCATGGTTGAGAGCATGGGTTCTGGACCCAGACTAGTGGAATTAAAATTTCAGCTCTATTACTTAACGTAGACTTAGGATAACTTACATTTCTGTCTCTCAGTTTTCTCATTTGCAAATTGAAGACGATAATCATACCTAATACATAGTGTTGAGCAAATTGAATAAATGAAGGACTTAGTGCCTGGCCCATAGTCAGCACTATGTAAATATTTGGTAAATAAATAAAAATAACTGGCCACAAAGACAATCTCAAAGATTCCAAACAACTGAAATCACATAGAATGTATCATCTGATTAATTTCCATATAGAACATCTTAAGAAAATAATATTTCCAAATACCTCTGTGTTTGCAAATTTAAAAAACAGTGATTCATATATAGGCAGCCTTGAAAGTCAATATGAGGTCAGTGATCATATATTTATGGCATAATCCAAAATGTGACCTTATTTGCCAGAATATACTTTATCAGACAAGATAGCAGTATAAAAAGAGTTGGATTTCTGGGTTACTGAGCATAGGTATGGAAAAAGCAAAAACAGAATAGATCACATTTGCAATTTAATATCAAACTGTTCTAAAAAATATACACAAATACCCATACAGAGTGTGTGTGAGAATGATAAAGCAAATATGGCAAAAATGTTAATTGTTGAATTTGTGTTTATAAATAATAAATACATACACAGATAAAAGATTATTTAATAAATAGTTTGCATATACTATTATAACTTCTTGATAAGTTTGAAATCATTTCAAAATAAAAAGTTTTAAAAACGTAGGGAAAACACAAAAATAAAACAGGACCAGAGTTGTGGAGATGGTTAAGCAAAAGACACAGGGGCAATGAAGTTTGAAATACGGCAAATGTGTTACTGAAATTACAGAAAATAGAATCTAAACTAGATTCTCTATAAAATAGAATCTAATCTAGAATAGAATCTAAAGGTCTATATGAAGGTAAAGAACGTGCAATACAGGTATAAGGGAAGGAGGAAAGGAAATGTAAGTAGATAGAAGGCAGGAGAAATAGTCTCACCTGAAGGAGTTAAAATGTAGACCCAAGAAAATTATAAGGTATAGTAATTAAATGCTCAAATAAATAAAGGGCAAAGTAAAGTTCCATATAAAGGGCTACTGTACTTTTGAATTTCTTCCTTACTTTGCCTAACTCCCTCAACCACATGTATCAGTTGGAATAACTCAAATTTAAGGTAAAGACTGTTTAGGAAGGAAGGAAAGAAAGAAGGAAAGAAGGAAAAGAAAGATGTGGAGGCTATAGAAACTGAGAAAAAGAATCCATGTGCACAAATGGAGAAGGGTGAAATTTGGGAGAGGCAACAGGTAAAGAAGGTAAAACTTTCTGGAGAAGTGGATAGAAATGGGCCCCTTCATAGTAGGTATATGTGTGAAATTGGATTGGTCCTATTGACTAATGAATTGGTTTTGCACATTTATCAGGAGAAATAACTATTGTATGAGATATAGTTAAACAAATAAATAAAACTGTCAGGACTTGAAGTCAATGTGATCATTTATTCAGAAAGCTCAGACTGAAAAATTATTAGAAGCAATGACAAAGATATTTAGAGGGTAGCTGGGTATAAAACCACATACAAAAACAAGAAAGGGATAACTGTCCTATCTACTAGTAAAAATATTAAAAAGCTGTAGTACCGGGGCACTTGGGTAACTCAGTTGGTTGAATATCTGACTCTTGGTTTCAGCTCAGTTCATGATCTCAGGGTCATGAGATCAAGCCCTGCATCCAGCTCTGTGCTCAGTGCAGAGTCTGCTTGAGATTCTCTCTTCCTCTCTCTATCCCTCTTCTCCCAATCCATCCCTCAGCTCTCATCCTCTCTCTCCTCAAATAAATAAATGAATAAAATTTAAAAATAAATAAATAAAAGTTATAGTATTGATTCAATAATAGGCAAGTAGTGTACTAAAAGGGCGTGGCCATGAATAAACCCACAGATATGCAAATTTAGTTTATCATACAGGTGTCATTTTAATTCTGTAGGAAAATGATGGCCAATTAAATACATACAGTTGGGACAACTGGATACCCATTTGGAAAAGAAGAATAAGTTACTTCCACAACACATGTAATTCATAAAAATACACTCCAGATGATTCAAGACTTAAGTAAAAAACAAACATTGAATCAAACTAAAATATAAATGTATTAAAGCAAATAAAAGAATATATTAATTTGTGCTAATTTGTGCTATATTTATGAAGGACTTTTTTTTTTTTAAAGATTTTATTTATTTATTCATGAGAGATACAGAGAGAAAGTCAGAGACACAGGCAGAGGGAGAAGCAGGCTCCTTGTGGGAAGCCCAACATGGGACTTGATCTCATGATTCTGGGATCATGACCTAAGCCAACGGCAGAGGCTCAAACACTGAGGCCCCAGGCGTCCCTATGAAGGACTTCTAAAAGAGATGAAAAGCAAATGCCATAATGAAAAAGACTGTTCGGTTTGACTACACCAAAATTTAAAACTTCCATTCAGGGGAAGAATCACAAAAAACTTAAAAAATAATTGAGAGGCTGGGGAAAATATTCAGAACATAATTAACAAAATATTAATATTTGGAATGTATTAAGAGCTTCTAAAATTAGTAATAAAAAGACAGAAATCCCAAAAGAAAAATGGATAGTAAATATGGATAGGTAAAGAGGTAAAGCAAAAGGCCAATCAATTTAAGAAAGGATACTCAATCTTAGTAGTAATTGGAAAATGCAAAATAAAGTAATAAAGAGGTATCACTTTTCACTCATATGACATGTAAAATGAAAAGACTGGTAATATCAAGTTTGGTTGAGTATGGGAAAATGAGTGTAATAAACTACTGGTAGAAGGACAAACTGTAAAAAAAAAAAAAAGAAGGACAAACTGTTATCCTTTTAGGAGGGTAATGAATCAATATCAATATGAGTTTAAGACATGCATATCCTTTGAAACAGCAATCCCTCTTTACCATGCATGGAAAATAATCAAGTATGTGCACAAATAATAATGTAAAATGATCTTCACAGTAACAGGATCATTAGAATGAAAAAAACAAAACAGCCTGCATGCCTATTAATTAGGGAATAGGTAAATAAATAATATAACATTTATAATATGGAAGATAATACAACACTTAAAAGAGGTAGTTCTATAAGTGATATGGGAAGATTTCCAAGACATACTGTTAAGTGAAGAAAAGCAAGTTGAAGAACATATTTTAAGTGTAAAAACATTTAAGTGACATTTAAATATCACACATAACAGAGTACTTTTAGTATCTATAGATGGTGAAATTGGGTTCCCTTTTACATAAAATACCATGAATTCCCATCCTTTCTTTCCTTGGGTGGTCTTAGTAAAAATAATCTTTGTATCTTAATCTTTAGAGACTAAAATTACAAGTTCAAACAAATGTGGACTCAGTACCCACTATACTAGTACTCAAAAACAAATTTACATGGTATAATTCCTCCAAACCTTTTTGGAAATCACTTGGGAGCCTCACTTAAGTGGCACGAAACAATCAAGTTCTTAGAACAGAATTATGTTTATTTTTGGCAATGGACACAAACTGAAGTTCTACTTTCAAGAACTGACTCAGGAATAAATTTTAACACATAATAGAGGTGTATGAGGTCCAATTACTCATATTAAATCTTGGCTTTCTATGTTCATTAACATGGACTTTAATATTTTATAGCAAAGAGCCTAGAATGCATTCTTTTATAAAAGCATTTGATTTTGTTTGTTTTTATTTTGTAAATTTCCTTAGGATTCTTTAGCTTATAATTTTAAAGTTTTTCCTTGAAGACTTAAAATGCATAAAAGAATTTTTTGGGACCAAGAATGAAAACACGACAGCAACCTTGATACAATGAACATACCAGTGAATTATGTCTGAGTTTTAAGAATACTCAGCATGGGAGAAACGCTTGGGCATCTGGACTAACTAGGACTCTAAAACACTAAAGTTGGCTTAGGAGGCTTTAGGAACATGAGGACATAAGATGATGTGAGCAATTTCATTCCTGGGCATATCAATCTAATGTTAAGGAAAAAATTTCCATGGCAATTTAATATAGAGGCAAAGGGGCAGAATCAAAGGATAAAGCTTTTTTTAGTTCTAACCATAGGTACCATTTATTGCAGCTTTTTGTTTTTAAACTTCTAATTAGGATATGTTTCAATAATTTTATTTTTGTAATTTTCAAGATGGATTCTAATGACTCAGATTAACCATCAGCTAATAAATTAATGACTCAGATTAACCCGTCAGCTAATAAATCAGTCTCTACCGACTTAAAAATATCTAAAAAAGGTTACAAAGCTTTAAGAACATATATTAATTTAGCACATAGCTGAGCAGTATTACTAGCTATTGATTCATTATACTGGTCAGAAAGATACCCAAATTAGAATCAGATGTTGACAAATAAATCATCTATTAAACATAGCAGGCAATTACAAAACAGCCATGAATTTTTACACTAAAAATAAGAGGGGCAAATAGAAGGAGTTTGTCAAATTTGTAAGAAAATAATCCTGAAACCCTCATGCAAACTTCAAACTACCAGGCCATTTCCTATTAATAATAACAATTAATAAATAAATCTGAAAATATGACTGCAATGGTAATTGTAATGCTTCAAGAATGAACACTTCAATAAACAACTGTAGTAGTAATTTTTATATTTTATTTTATTTTTTTTTAATTTAAAAAAAAATTTATTTATGATAGTCACACACACACACACACAGAGAGGCAGAGACATAGGCAGAGGGAGAAGCAGGCTCCATGCACCGGGAGCCTGACGTGGGATTCAATCCCGGGTCTCCAGGATCGCGCCCTGGGCCAAAGGCAGGCGCTAAACCGCTGCGCCACCCAGGGATCCCCGTAATTTTTATATTTTAATCATGAACACTTCAAAAGATAAAATCTAAAAAGATGCCAGGATATTGCAATACAAATGCTATGATTTACCTGTGTTATATGACTAATGCTGAATAATAAAGCAAGAAAATTCCATACTATTTCATATTTTCAACCATGGGTTTATATGTAACATTGTCAAACAAGTTCACCACTAGAGAAGTTCTATTTTTTAAAGAAAATTCCTCAATCCAGTTTGTATATATAAATATTCATATAAATCATTTTAATATATAACATAAAAAATGACAGCCGCTGGAAATTTTCATGAATCTTATGAAATATAAAAAGCTATAAACAATTAAAAATGAAATTATATTTAACAAAAATGCAGGTTGTGAGATGATGTTGATGTTACTCTTTTTCATTGTTCATCAATAGATGAACAAGGGTAACTAGGTCACAGTGAATTAGTAATTTGGATAATGAGAGTTTTTACAGTACCAATATCTTTTTTTCCCCTCATTGGACTTTACATTTTTTAATTTTAATTTTTTAAAGATTTTATTTATTTATTTGTGAGAGACACAGAGAGAGAGAGGCAAAGATGTAGACAGTGGGAAAAGCAGGCTCCCTATGGGGAGCCTGATGTGGAACTTGATCCCAGAACCCCAAGATCATGACCTGAACCCAAGGCAGACGCTGAATCACTGAGCCACCCAGAAGTCCCCCTCATTGGACTTTTTAATACTTTGGTTTAAAGAAAATCTTTGTTAAAAAGTGAATTTTATTCTAAATTTTATGATTTGCTTTCTTATATGTTTATTCATTCATTCACTCATTCAAAAACTCAATCAGGTATCAACTCAAATGAAATCATTTAAATCCTTCATGAGGGCCTTCTATAGATCAGACATAGTTCTAGGTACTGGGGACATTGCATTTGGGAGGCTTACACTGTAGTGTTGGTGACAGAACAAAAACCTATAAGCAAATACTTAAATAACTGCAGGTCATGTTAAGTGCTATCAAAGAAATAAACAAGGGCCAAAGAGAAAACAAGGATGTAGGGTGGTGGGGAGAGATCTCCTTCGAGACCAGGGAAGTCCTCTTTGAGGACTTGAAATTTGAGAGGCGTGAAGGATGAGAAAGAAACTGGCCATAAGAATGGAGCTTGGGTTGGTGGGGAGAATTCTAGGCAAAGGAAACAGCATGTGCAAAACTCCAGAGCTGAGCATGAGTTGGGTGTGTTACAGAACTGAAGTTAAGATTGAGGGGATCCCTGGGTGGCGCAGTGGTTTGGCGCTTGCCTTTGGCCCAGGGTGCGATCCTGGAGACCTGGGATCGAATCCCACGTCAGGCTCCCGGTGCATGGAGCCTGCTTCTCCCTCTGCCTATGTCTCTGCCTCTCTCTCTCTCTGTCTCTCTGTGACTATCATAAATAAATAAAAATTAAAAAAAAAATTTGAAGTTAAGATTGATGTTGCTAAAATGTAATGAGGGAAGGGAAGAGGGGTAGCATGAGATGAAGCTGGAGAAGCAAGCAAGGAAGGAACCATGTAGGGCCATCTTATTCATAGTCATGTTTTGAATTTTATTTTATTTTAATTGCAATGGGAAAACAACTGAGGAGTTTAAGCAGAGGAGTGACAAGACCCTAACTGCACTTTAGGAAGGTACTTCTTTTTAGCTGTACTAAGAATGGACTGGGAGAAGCAATCTGCTAAAAGTCTTTGTGATAAAAGCTGACAAAATTTTGGATGCCTGTTCTCAACGGTCTCTTAAAACGACTTTTTTTCTATTTAACTGAATAATAATAGGCACAATTGGAATAATTGGAGAAGTGGGTCATATTATCTTGGGGATTGTAATAGTCTAGGAAGTGCACATTGGGAGTGGTTACACAGGTACTTTAGACTTTGGAAAGCATAGTTCAAAGTATTCAAAGAGGTAAAAGTGCATTGTAAGCATCTATTATAAGGAAGGCAAAAAAGGTTTTGAAGTTATAAAAAAAAAAAAAAAAAGGGAACATTCTGACCATAACCATACAAACAGCCTAAGCCCAAAGATAAAGAAACCAGAGAGAAATCTGTAGAAGCTCAAGGAGTTGTACAGGGAGTTTTCTATGTTGCTGAGCTATAGAGAAGCTGTGTATAAAAGGCAAAAGGAAAGGCACATAAACCCAATTCAGCCTTCAAGACTTTGTGTGATTTGACCTCTGAACACCCATTTTGTGAGTGTCTTTCCCTGAGTATAGTTTATAAGTATTTCTCTCCAGTCATGTCAAATTTATTCTTGACTTTGGGCTTTTGCAGTTGCTGTTCTTTGTTCTAAAACCCTTCTAATATTTGAGCTCCAAAAGCATCTCAAAATGTCATCTTGTTTATTTTCTTCACAGCATATATTCCTAACTTAAATAAAATTACAGCTTATATGTTTATTGCCTTTCTCTCATCACTAGAATCTCAGCAAGAGTGCAAGGGCTTTGTCTATCATTTTCATGGCATTATCCTCAGTGCTTATCATAGCACCTGGCACATTATAGGCTTTTGATAAATATTTTTTGATTGGAAAGAAGGAAGAAAGGTAAAAACAAGGGAAGGAGAAATGAAAAGCCATCTGAGAAAATTGTCAAAAAAGTTTATCAAATCCAGAATAAAGTGAAGTTTAGAAAAATCCTAGAGATATAAAAGGTACTTTTAAAGTTATGATTGGAATAGGAAGATTAAGGGATACTTGGGTAAACAACTGTAATAATAAAATGAAATTAAAAGAAAATTAAATTTTAATTTTATTTTCTTTTTTCTTGATAAAAAAATAAATCTCGTGTCAAAATGAAAAAATGTATCTGATTAAGAATAAATCATAGAGGTCTTTGGCTTCAGTCAAGATGGACTAACAGGGGTGAGATTTGCCCTCTTGCTTGAAACAACCCCCACACAGTGAGGTAAAAAATGAGTCAGTCTTAGATGAACTTCTAGGGAATTATATTAAGTGAAAAAGCCAGTCCCCAAAGGTTATATATACTATAGGAGACCATTTATTTAGCATTTTTTAAATGACAAAATTTTAGAAATGGGTAACAGAGTAGTTGTTGCAGGGTTAGCGATGGGGGTAGGGTGGGGGCAAGATAGAAGTGAGTATGGTCAGGGACACCTGGGTGGCTCAGTGGTTGAGCATCTGCCTTTGGCTCAGGTTGTGATCCTGAGGTCTTGGGATCAAGTCCTCCACGTGGGAAGCCAGCTTCTCCCTCTGCCTGTCTCTACCTCTCTCTGTTTCTCTCATGAATAAATAAATAATATCTTTAAAAAAAGAAGTGAGTATAGTTATAAAAGGGCAAGAAGACGGATTCTTGTGAGGATGGAACTGTACCTTGACTGTGGTGGTGGATGAAAGAAACTCAACATGTAATAGAATTGCACAGATCTGAAAACACACAGGCATACAAATGAATATAAGTAAAATTGGGGAAATCTGAACAAGATCAGTGCTTTGTATCACCACATTCTGGCTATGATATTTTACTAGTTTTACAAGGTATTATCATCAGGGAAACGTGGGTAAAGAGCACAGGAAATTTCTCTTTATTACTCTACACAATTGCATATGAATCTACAATTAGCAAACATTTCAATTAAAAATAACAATCAACTGGGATGCCTGGGTGGCTCAGTGGTTGGGCGTCTGCCTTTGGCTCAGGGTGTAATCCTGGGATCTGGGATCGGGTCCCACATCAGGCTCCCTGCAGGGGAGAGCCTGTCTGTGTCTCTGCCTCTTTCCTTCTGTGTCTCTCATGAAAAAATAAATAAAAATTTAAAAATAAATAAATAAAATATCAATCAATTAAAAGTAATCCAGACTGACAGATTTTAGAATTAACAGGTAAGAACATTAACACAGTTATAATAATTGTATTCCATATGTTCAAAAATAGAAAGAGATATGCAAGATAGTAAAAAAAAAAAAAAAAAAAAAAAGACCAAAACTGAAATTCCAGAGATGAAAATGATCATTTATGTGATGAAAAATACACTGGATGGGACTAACATTGCAGAAGATTAGACATTGCAGACATTGCAGAAGATAGTATAAACTTAAAGACTGAAAAAAAAAAAGTATCAGTGATATGTGAGGCAATTCAAACGGCTTACTATATGTGTAAGTGAAACTCCAAAAGGAGGGAAGAGGGTGGGGGACAAAAAAATATTTAAAGAAATAAGGGTTGAAATCTTCCCTGATTTGATAAAAAGCTATAAACTCAGAGATTTATTTATTTTTAAGATTTTATTTATTCATGAGAGACAGAGAGAGAGAGAGAGAGGCAGAGACACAGGCAGAGGGAGAAGCAGGCTCCATGTAGGGAGCCTGATGTCGGACTGGATCTGGGACTCTAATTAAAAAAATAAAGTACTAAACAATCTCCTCAACTCTGTCAAACTAGAATTTTATATACAGCAAAAATATCTTTCTAAAATGAAAGTAATATAAAAACTTTCAGATATACAAAAGCTAAAAGAACTTATCACTAGCAGTTCACCAGTACAAGTATGGTGAAGAAGGCCCTTAAGGAAGAAGCAAAATAATACCAGATTGAAACAAAGATCTTAGAAAAGTAATAAAGACCACTAGAAATAGTAATTACAAGACAAAACATACATCTCTCTCTCTCTTTTTTTACTTTAAGTGATTTCCAAGCCCAGTGTGGAGCCCAAGGTGGGGTTTGAATTCACAACTCTGAGATCAAGAGTCAGACGCTCAACTGACTGAGTCACCCAGGCACCCTGAAACGTACATTTCTTATATGTTCTTTCTTTCTTTACTCTTATATTTAAATTTAAAAATATATTTGACAATCTATTTTTTATATTTTTAAGATTATTTATTTATTTGAGAGACAGTGACACTAGCAGGGAGGAAGGGCAGAGAGAGAAAGAGAAGCAGACTCCTGGTCAAGTGGGGAGCTGGATGTGGGGCTCGATCCCAGCACCTGGGATCCTGACTTAAGCCAAAGGCAGATGCTGAACCAACTGAGCCACACAGGTGCCCTAATAATTGACAATTTAAAAATTTAAAATAAAAAAATCCAAAAGAGGAGAAATGGAAGTACACTAATCATAAGGTTCTAATACTACAAGTGAAATAATATAATATCACTTGAAGGTAGATGGTGAGAGTTACACAGTTATACTACAAATCTTAAACAACCAATAAGTAGCAAAATGAAAAGTTGTATCTATAAAGAGCCATTAAAGGTGATAAAAAAGGGAATCATAAAAAGTACTCAATCCAAAAAAAGGAAGAGAGAGGAACAAGAACAAAGAACAGATAGGACAAATATAAAATAGGAAACATGCGGCAAATAGCAAAACGATAGTTTTAAACTTAACTATATCAATAACCATATAAGTATATCAATAACCATAAAAATATAAATGTTTGGGCACCAAATTAAAAGGCAGAGGTTATCAGATTCTATGTCTGCAATTAGACAGTAAAAAGAAATAAAAGGCATCCAAACTTATGAGAAAGAAGTAAAATTGTCAGTATTTCCAGATGACACAGTACTATACATAGAAAACCCTAAAGACTCCATCAAAAACTATTAGAAGTAATAAATGAACCAGTAAAATTACAGAATACAAAATTAATATACAGAAACTGGTTGCATTTCTACGCACTAGTAACAAAGTACCAGAAATAAGAAATTAAGAAAAATTCCATTTATAATTGGAATAAAATAAAAAGAATAAAATACCTAGGAATAAACTTAACCAAGAAAGTAACCTCTACTCTGAAAGCTTTAAGACCTGTATTGTGAAAACTATAAAACGTTCATTAATGAAGTTGAAGACAACACAAATAGATGGAAAGATATTCCATGCTCATGAGTGGAAGAATTAGAATTGTTAAAATGTCCATTCTATTCAAAGCAATCTCAAATTTAACGCAATCCCTATCAAAATATCAATAGCCTATTTTTCACAGAACTAGAACAAATAGTATTAAGCTTATATGGAATAACAAAAGACCCTGAATAACCAAAGCAATCTTGTAAAAGAACAAGCAGGAGATATCACAATCCCAGATCTTAAGATATACTGTAAAGCTATAATATCCAAAACACATCATGGATTGTGGAACAAAATAGAGAACAGAAATAAACTCATTTTTTTAAAGGATTTATTTATTTATTTATTTGAGAGAGAGAGAGAGAGAGAGAGAGAGAATACATATGTGAGTGGTGGGAGGGGCAAAGGGAGAGAATTTTCAAGGAGACTCCCGGCTGAGTGTGGAGCTCAATGTGGGGCTCAGTCTCACAAAGGATGAGATCCTGACTGGAGTCAGGCACTTAAAACCAAGAGTCAGACACTTAACCAACTGAGCTACCCAGGTACCCCATAAACTCCTGCTTATACGGTGAATTAATCTACAACAAAGGAGGCAAGAATATATAATGGGGAGGAGCATGTGTGTATATATATGTCTATGTGTATATATATATGTATATATATATACACACCCACATACATACATACCATATGATTCACTTATATGTTGAATCTAAAAAACAAATGAACACACAATAGAAGCAGAAACACAGGGGATCCCTGGGTGGCTCAGCGGTTTAGCGCCTGTCTTTGGCCCAGGGCGCGGTCCTGGAGTCCCAGGATCGAGTCCCGCGTCGGGCTCCCGGCATGGGGCTTGCCTCTCCCTCTGCCTGTGGCTCTGCCTCTCTCTCTCTCCCTATGTCTATCACAAATAAATAAATAAATAAATCTTTAAAAAAAAAATGAAGCAGAAACACACTTATAAATAGAACTGGTAGTTATTAGAGGGGAGAAGGGTGGGCAAATGAGGTGAAGGGGAGGGAGAAGTACAGGCTTTTAGTTATGGAATGAATAAATCAGGAGGATTAAAGGCAGAGCATGAGGAATACAGTTAATGCTACTGTAATAGCTACATTTGTGGTGAGCAAAGCATAAGGTATAGAGTTGTTAAATTACTAAGTCATACACTTGAAACTAATGTAACATTGTATGTCAACTATACTTCAATAAGTAAAAAACAGATTTGGATAAATGTCCAAATAAAATAAAATACAATAAAATACTGTGAATGGTAATAAACAAGCAAACAAATGAACAATAAATAAAAATGCAAAGCCCAAATATATGCTGCCCATAAAAATCACAAGTTAAATATAATGACACAATAGATCAAAAATAAAATTGTGGACAAAGGTAAATTCTGTTAACACTAATACAAGAATGCTAAAAGGGGCATTTGTGATAGGCAAAACTAAAAACAATCCAAATATCCATCACAGGTGGACAGATAGATAAACTAATTTTGATACATATATAAGTGAAATGAAACTCAGGATAAAAAATGAATTATTGATTTATGAAACAAGAAGAAGTCTTAAAATGATTATCTTGAGTGAAAGAGGCCAAATGAAAGGAGAATGTATACTGTATTTTCCATTTACATTAAGTTCTAGAAAGTGTAATCTACTGTGACAGCAGTTTAGTGGTTGCCTGGGAACATCAAGGAGAGTAGGAAGAAAAGGGAGGTAGGGATTAGAAATATATATAAGGAGGGATACCTGGGTAGCTCAGTACGTTAAGTGTCAGACTCTTGATATCTACTCAGGTCATGATCTCAAGCTCCAATGATGGCTCTGTACTCAGCAGGGAGTCTGCCTGAGATTCTCTCCCTCCTTTCCCTCTGCCCCTCCCTCCATTCATGGGCTCATGGGCTCATGCTCTCTCTCTCTCAAAATAAATAAATCTTTAAAAATATGAATATAAAGAAACTTTCAGTGGTTATGGATATGTTCATTATCTTGATTGTAGTGATGGCTTCATGTATGTTAATACATCAAGTTGTATTCCTTAAATACATGTTATTGTATGTCAACTGTATCTTAATAAAACCATCAAAAATAAATATAGTCAAGGTGTTGAAAATCCTCAAGGAGAGACTAAGGAACTCTTATAGATAGGAGGAGACTAAAGAGACATGACAACTAAAATGTAATGTGGGATCCTGGACTGCATCTTGGGGAGAAAAAGTACATAAATGGAAAAAGTGAAATCAGGATAAATCTGTGGCTTGGTTATTAATATTTTAATAGTATTAATTTCTTAGTCTTGATAATTGGATGATAACTATGCAGGGTGTTAACATTACGGGAGGATAGGTAAAGGCTATATGGAATGCTCTGTACTATTTTTGCAACTCTTCTACAATCTAAAATTATTGCAAGATTAAATAAAAAAAAATTAAAGAAGTCACAATCTTGGACAGGTGAAAAAGTAACAACAGATTTCTTACCTGCTTTAACAGATCTTTTATTTGTATCTTGGCGTATATAACTGCCTGAAAAAAAATGAATGAGAGAAATCTGGAGATAAAATGACTGATTTGATAATGGTAATTTTGAAGAACTATAGAGGCTAGAAGAGATGCTAGAAGACTAGATAATGAAACAGTTTCTAATTTTTTAAAAAGGAAAATAATATGGAGACCTCAAAATATAAGCTAGTCAGGCTTTAAATCATGCCTTATAGCCTTGTAAGATTTTTAGAAGGAATTAATGAACAGATAGGTTTACGTGTACTTATTAGGAAGGAAGACAGTAATAATTGAGCTAGTTTAGTTTCACCAGGAACAATTTATGTCAGACTAACTTAATCACTTTCTGAAAGGATTGCCTGCTTAGCAGATATAAAAAAATGCTCTACTCTGGACCTAGTACCTTTGATTTCAAGAAGGTATTTGGCAAAATCACTAGAAATCTTGTGTACCAGATGGTAAAATAAGAGATATTTCAAAAGCTGTATATGTTCGTTGTTCACTGAATGATTATTTACAGGTTTATGACTCAATCTCTAAATTCAGTCTCTTATTGGAATTCTCTATTGGCAGATCAAAAGGCTTTCTCTGCAGTTCTACCAAGTAAACATTTTCCATTAAAGATAAACTGCACTGAAAGAATGGTTGATGACTATAGAACAGAACTAGGAATTTTTTTTTTTAAGATTTTATTTATTTAATCATGATTGACACAGAGAGAGAAAGAGGCAGAGGCACAGACAGAGGGAGAAGCAGGCTCCATGCAGGAGCCTGACATCGGACTCGATCCTGGGTCTCCAGGATCACGCCCTGGGCTGAAGGCGGTGTTAAACCACCGAGCCACCTGGGCCACCCCAGAATTAGGAACTCTTAAAGGAATTTTGAAAAAAAAAAAAAAAAAGAAACTTTACAAAATAAGATTAAATAGAAGATAGAGAAAATATAATTTATAGTATATAATATAAAAAAGATTTTTTTTTGGCTGACTGCAAGTTCACTAAGTCTTTCTGTAAATGAAGTTGGTTAAAGGGTTAATAAGATCATACTTATCAGAGAGTAATATTTACCCTAAATCAGAATGTGAAATTCTTCTGATAAACTGGAAGCATTTTCATATTTCATTCATCAAATTTCCTTAATTCATAGAAAAAAATGAGAATAAATAAATCTTTGTGAAACAAGAGCTATGAAAACAATGATAGAAAATAAATAGGAGGGCAGCCCCGGTGGCACAGCGGTTTAGTGCCGCCTGCAGCCCAAGGGTGTGATCCTGGAGACCCTGGATCGAGTCCCGCGTAGGGTTCCCTGCATGGAGCCTGCTTCTCCCTCTGCCTGTGTCTCTGCCTCTCTCTCTGTCTCTATGAATAAATAAATAAAATCTTTAAAAAAAAGAAAAAAAAAAGAAAATAAATAGGAAAAGACAAATACTTATTAATCATTGGTAGACTGTAAAGTCATATTCCTGTTGTCTTTTTTTTTCCTGTTGTGTCGTAAGTGCTAGCCTTATTTTAACTAGAACCAGTTCTACCTTTATTTTAGAATTATATTATGATTCCATAAAATCAGTAATCTTTTAAAATATAAGAATTAGAAGACAGAACAGGGGCCACAGGATAGACATTCATGAATTAACCAGAGAATAATAAAGCCAAATATAATCAAGTCGGCCATGTAATCAGCTTGCCAGGGATTGGCAGCCTTTGCTAAACTGTTTGCTTCAATATAAATCCTTTTCCATTTCACATATTTATTTCACAGAGGGACATTAAGAGCCTGAACTAGAATTCTGAGAGTAAGAGTAGAGAGAAGGGATACAATTGAGTAATATTTGGGATCTGAAATAAGCAAGTCTTAGTAAATATATGGATGTGTGGGGCCTGATAGTAATGTAAGGAATGTAGGAAGGGATGGCAAGTAGGTTTTAATTCACACGCTGTATCAGTCAGGGCAGAAAAGAAAACAGTACACTCAAATTGGGTAATCTGTGGAAAACTTTACCTACAAAGATGTGGGAAAGAATTAGGGGAACTGACAAGGAATACTGTATGAACCCAGCGCTAGCAACAAGAGACCTATTATTACCCTAAGCCAGAAACCAGTTTCTGGAAGTGAAGAGGTTGTTGACAGGAGTTGTGTCTTTCAGTAAAGAAATGCAGCAAAACTGTGGCAATCCCTGTAAGAATAAATATCCCAACATCACTCTTGACCCACTTTCTAATCTTCTGTGAATGTCTCTGAGCAAACCCAGTCAGAAGACAGAGGACAACAAATCTCTAGAAGTAGTTTTGCAGTAAAAGGCACAAAGAACAGGGTAGAGAATAAGCAGGTGCCAATCCTAACTGATTGACAGTAGTTGCTTGAAACACCATGTAGAAAAGGATTCTGCAGTATCATCCAATCTCATTAGGACACATTAGCATGAAAGTCATATGCCTATTATCATAACAGGATGAGGCACTGTTGGCATGTGTGTTCATGAGTCCTATGTCCGTAATAAGCATGAGATGGAGGAATGGTAGCATGTGTGTCATGTTTTCTAACCCTGGGCTATGCAGACTTTCACACTTTTAGTTTGCCTGAATGATAAAACATCTTTAGTAATAAATAAAACAAAAAAAAATACAAGAGAACAAATTTATGAGTGGGGATGACAAATTCAGTTTAGGATATGTTGACTTTGAAATGTGTTGACTCTGAGATGCTCAAAGATGATCCAAAGATATATGGATCTGAAGTTCTATGGGGAATTAGGTTGGAAATAGTTTTAGAATCAATACTTTATATGTGGTAGTTGAAACATAAAAATGAAGAGAACACAGAGTAAAAAAAGTAGTAAGTACATAAGAAATCAGGAGAATATCAACATTTTAAGAAAGGGGCATAGAAAAAGCCCACAAAAAGAAAAAGAGCAAGAACAGTCAAAAGGTTATAAGCAGCACCAAGGAAGTGTAGGTTCACAGAAACCAAGAAAACAGAATATTTATAGAAGAAAGTTGCCATGAACGTCAAATGTTGAAGAAAAGGCAGTGAAATATAGACTGAAAATTTTCCACTGGATATGACAATTAGATTACTATTGCCCATGGCTAGAGTGGTTCCAGGAATATGATAAGAAAGGAAGCCCAATTTCAATAGGATGAGAAGTTAATGAGAGAAAAGAATATGACTACAGCAAATAATAACCTCTTGAGTACAATGGATGAGGTGAAAAGGAGAATGAGTTGGTAGCTAGAAGGAAACAGGATTAAAAGGATTTTTTTTGGAGTGGGAAAGTCAATAAAATTAAAGTATGAGGAGAAGAAACTAATGGAGTAAAACTGAATATATTAGAATGAGAGGACTATTAGAGATGGCTGGAGCCTGTCCTACCAATGCATTCCTGAGGAAAAATGTCCTGCCCACAGGCCTTGCTCCTCAGAGCACAGGTAACATGGTATATAGTTTCTTACCCCTCAGTACAGGTAATTGACTGATAGTAGGCACATAAGTTAGTTATCTATTATGAAAATGTGAGTTGAGCTAATTGGATTCTCTGTTAGGAGTATGAACTAAGAAATATGTAAATAATTGACTGATTAGCAGTATAAAGTCAGATGTAAGGGTGGTGAAATATAAAGAAAAGGATAGTGTACTCAAACACACAAAAACCTCAAACAATCCAATTAAAAAATGGTCAGAGGACCTCAACAGACATTTTTCCAAAGAAGATCTATAGATGGTTAACAGACACATGAAAAGATGTTCAACATCACTAAACATCAGGGAAATGCAAATCAAAGCCACAATGAGATACCATCTTACATCCATTATAATGACTAAATCAAAATGACAAGAAATAGCAAGTGTTGGTGAGGATGTGAAAAAATAACCCTTTGTGCAATGTTGATGGGGATGTATATTGGTACAGCCAATTGTTTTCCACGATGTGGAAAACAGTATGAAGTTTCCTCAAAACATTAAAAAAAATAGAAATACCTTATGATATCAAAATTCCACTACTGGGTATTTACCCAAAGAAAATGAACACTAATTTGAAAAGATACATGCACCCCTATGTTTACTGCAGCATTATTTACAATAGCCAAGATATGGAAGCAACCTATGTATCTATCAGTAGACGAATAGGGGAAATATGACATACACACATGTGCACACACCCAAAGAATATTACATAGCCATAAAAAGAATAAGATTGTGCCATTTGAGACATGGATGGACCTAGAGGGTATTATGGTAAGAAAAATGAGTTGGGATTCCTGGGTGGCTCAGCGGTTTAGCGCCTGCCTTCAGCCCAACACGTGATCCTGGAGTTCCGGGATCGAGTCCCACATCAGGCTCCCAGGATCGAATCCCACATCATGCCTGCTTCTCCCTCTGCCTGTGTCTCTGCCCTCTCTCTCTGTGTGTGTCTCTCATGAATAAATAAATAAAATCTTAAAAAAAAAAGAAAAATGAGTCCGAGAAAGACAAATACCATATGATTCCACTCATAAGTGGAATCTAAAAAAATAATAATCAAACAAAAAGTAGAATTAGACATATAAATACAGAGAACAAATCAATGGCTGCCAGAGGCGAGGGGATTGGGCAAAATGGGTTAAGAGGAGAGGGAGATACAGTCCTTTAGCTGTGGAAGAGTAAGTCACAAGGATAAGAAGCACAGTGTAGGGTTACAGTCAATGATATTGTAATAGCAATGTAATGGAGAGAAGATAGCTATACTTGTGAGTATAGCAGAATGTATAAACTCATCAAATCACTAAGCTATACACCTGAAATTAATGTAACATTGTATGTCAACCATACTGAGAAATTTTAAAAAAAGGATGTGTAGCAGTAATGACCCATGTTAAAGCTAAATTTAGGAAAAATAAAAACCATGAGTGGCTAACTGAAGCATTGATAAGGTAGAGCATGAAGAAGTTAGCTCTTAGAGAAACAGAGGACAAAGATGTGCGGAGAAAGGCAGAGTCTCCCTGAAAGACCATGACCCTCTAAAGGAGATTCAGAGGTTTTCTGAATCTGATACTTTCAAGTTATGGTTCATTGATGTCCTTATATTAACTCCTCTTCTAACACGAATGGGTTTCTGTTCTTTGCATCCTAAACTCCAACTCCAGGACAAGGACTAAAGCGAAGTCATGGAGGAGTCAAAGTGGAAAGGGTTGCTTTGAACAAGAAGGGAAAATCCAATCCTTAGTAACCTTAAGAAAGAAAGGAAGAATGGGTATTAAGACAGGAGTCAGAAGAAAGTCTATAGCTCAAATACATTTATCAAAAAATAAAAAAGATTAAAATTAAATGAATTAAGCATTCACTTAAAGAAGTTGGAAAAGAACCACAAAGCAAGCCTAAAGAAACAAGAAGGAATGAAATATAAAAGCAGAAAATACAGAGAACAATATCAACAACAACTACACTAATAACAAGAAAAACAGAGCCAAAAGCTAATCATTGGAAAAGATTAATAAGCAGAGTTCTGACAACACTGAAAAAAGACAAAAGAATGTGTAAACAAACAAAATACATAAAGTAAAGGGGTAAATAAGTATACACTACAGAGATAAAAAAGTAAGAATGGGTATTATGAAAAACTGTATATTAAAATATGTGAAAATAGTTTTGTTGATTGCTTCCCTTGCTGTGCAGAAACGCTTTATTTTAGTGTAGTCCCAATAATGTATTTTTGCTTTTGTTTTCCTTGCCTCAGGAGACATGCCTAGAAAAATGCTATGGCCAATGCTAGAGAGATTACTGCCTGAGTTCTCTTCTAGAATTTTCATGGTTTCAGATCTCATTGTTTAAGTCTTTAATCCAATTTTGAAGTTGTTTTGTATACAATATAAGAAAGTGGTCCAGTTTCATTCTTTTGCATATAGCTGACCAGTTTTCCCAACATCATTTGTTGAAGACACTGTCTTTTTCCCATTGGATAGTCTTTCCTGCTTTGTTGAAGATTAACTGACCATATAATCGTGGGTTTATTTCTGGGTTTTCTATTCTGTTCTGTTAATCTATGTGTCTATTTTTTTTTTTTTTTGCCAGTACCATACTGTTTTGATTACTACAGTGAAGGAAACAAACTAAAGGCGACCTATGGAATGGGAGAAGACATTTGCAAGTGACATTATCAGATAAAGAATTAGTATCTGAAATATATAAAGAACTTATACAACTCAACATCCAAAAAACAAATAATCCAAATGAGACATGGGCTGAAGACAGAAACAGACACATCTCCAAAGAAAGCATAGAGATGGCCAACAGACACTTGAAAAGATGCTCAACATCATTTATCATCAGAGAAATGCAAATGAAAACCAGAAGGAGATATCACCTCACACCTGCTGAATGGCTAAAATCAAACACACAAGAAACAGTTAAGTATTGGCAAGGATGTGGAGACAAAGGAACCATCTTGCACTGTTGGTGGAATGCAAACTGGTAGAGACACTCTGGAAACTAGTATGGAATGTCCTTAAAAAATTAAAGATAGAACTATCATACAATGCAGTAACCACACTACTGGTATCTATCCTCAAAATAGAAAAACACTAATTCAAAGGATACATGCACCCATATGTTTACTGTAAAATACTTCAGCCCAATGTCCATTTACAGATGGATGGATAAAGAAGCTGTGGCATATAAATGGAATGGAATATTATTCAGCCATAAAAAGAATGAAATCTTGCCATTTGCAATAACATGGATCGAGCTAGAGAGTATAATGCTAAGTGCAATAAGTCAGTTAGAGAAACACAATACCATATGATTTCCCTCATTTGTGCAATTTAAGAAACAAAACAAATGAGTGAGCGAGAGAGAGAGAGAGAGAGAGAGAGAGAGAAACCAAGAAACAGACTCTTATCTATAGAGAACTGGTAGTTGCCAGAGGGAAGTGGGTGGGGATAGGTGAAATAGGTGATGCGTATTAAGGAGTGCACTTGTGATGAGCACTGAGTAATGTAGGCTTGAAACTAATATAACACTGTAGGTTAACTGTACTGGAATTAAAGTAAAATAAAATATTTGAAAATAGAGATGAAATGAATAATTTCCAGGAAAATATGAAACATCACTATCATTACAAAAAGAAATAAAGAACTCAAATAAGTAATAAAGAAACTAAAGTGGTAGTCAAAGACCACCTCTGTCTTTAATATATATATATATATATTTTAATTAAGTAAACTCTACCCTCAACCTGTGTAGAGACCCAAAGTCATGACCTGGAGATCAAAACTCACTAGCTTTACTGACTGAGACAGCCAGGTGCCCCAAAGACCACTTCTCTTAAGAAACCCCAGGACCAGGTTATGCTGGTAGCTTCTACCAAATTTTCAAGACATACATAATTCCTATTTCATGTAAGTTGTTTCAGAGAATATGAAAAGAGCAAAAGGTACCCAAGTTATTTACAAAAGCTAATATAATTCTGATCCTAATAAAAGATAAAAATAATACTGCAAAAAAACAATCTAACCACATGGTGAAATTAATATGACAGAAAACGAGAATAGGACTTCATGTGTTTGCTGATACAATAATGTGTTTGCTATTTGCAAAATCTTAAATCAGACTTGTAACAAAAAGCAGTAAAATGTATATGCAATAAACGAGAATAATAACATTGACTAAATTTCTACCTTAAAATTATAAGCATGACCTTTTCTTTCCAATTCAGAATTATAATATGTTCTCAGTGATTTTCAACTCCTCTTCTTACTCCCCATCTGTCAACTTCCCTTCCTTGCGACTGTACTGTATCACTGCTACTAATTGTCAGGGTTAAACCTGAACATTGTGAACATCTGCTCGGTCTCCAGTTTTTTGAGGAGGAGGCTGGGCTTTCCTTTCAAAGTTGGTAGACTTCAGGTTAGAAGATCAGACTTCCCAAACCAGGATAAAAGTGAGAACAGATCCATATCCATGTCCTGGACAAGGAGATATCTGCTATTGGCTCCCCAAATCTGGTATGTCTGATTAACTTGAGCTAGAATAACTTAGAAGCACTGGTTTATAATCATAGGAATGAATGAAATTAGCTGTATGTTCCTTTCTCTTGATTTTTGGGGTATATAATCTGTCTCATTATGGCTTCACCATCTATTTCCTGCTAATCGGTGAAGATGACATAAGGCTAGAGATGTCTTTGGAAAAGAGGGATGTCAGTCACAGACCATGTTGCTTTTTTGTTTTGTTATTTTAATCAGTAGGGGAACCAGAAAAGTCTGGTTCATGTTCTGTTTACTTTCCTTAATTCTAGACTTTTGACTTGAGGTGATTTATTTCTTTACATTAGTATCATAGGGATTAAAAAGGAGATTCTGAAGCTTATGGAAAACAGATTAGGTGGACATAAATTTAAAAGATTAGATAGGGGGCAGCTCAGGTGGCTCAGTGGTCTAGCGCTGCCTTCAGCCCAGGATGTGATCTGGAGACCCGGTATCAACTCCCACGTCAGGCTCCCTGCATGGAGCCTGCTTCTCCCTCTGCCTATGTCTGTTCCTCTCTCTCTCTCTCTCTCTCTCTCTCTCTCTCTCTCTGTCTTTCATGAATAAATAAAATCTTAAAAAAAAATAAAAGATTAGATAAGAATATTTTCCCATAGGATTGTCAAACTTCAGTTCCCTAAAACATGCAGGTAGTGCTTCCCCACCCCCCCACCTGTCCCGTCCCTCTATCCAGTAACTCTTAAAGGAGTGAGACCTGAATAATTTGTTAGAAGCCCTTTATCTTTACCCTTTTTGGTCTTTATATAACCAAAAGGATATCAGAAGGTCTGTGGTTTATATGGTTTCTGGAGCTAAGGATATCCCAGTAATGCAAAACTAAAAGAAATATACCATAACTCCTAGGAGAGAATTATAGAGTATATAAGAGGTTGAAGGTTAGTAAATTTTAAAAAAATTATTTATTTTTAGGAGGAGAGAGAGAGAGAGAGAAAGAGAGAGAGAGAGAGAGAGAGAGAGAGAGAGAGAGAGAGAGAGAGAGAGAACGCAGGCACCGGAGCTTGAGCAGGGGGAGGTGGGAGGGAGAGGGAAAGAAACTCTCCAGCAGAGTCCCCATTGAGTGCAGAGCATAACAGGGGGCTTGATCTCTCGATGATGACCTGAGCCAAAACCAAGAGTCAGACGCTCAAGCTCAATGGACTGAGCCACCCAGGCGCCCTGGCAGTGAATGTTTTTAACTTAGTTTTAAACTGCTTCAATTTGTAACTACATTGAATGAAGAAATGAAAGTGAATCTTTCTTTGTAAATATCTCAAAAGTGAATATTGGACTAAATATTTATTTAAATATATTAAGTGATAATAATTCAGAAACTCCTCATAACAAGTGAGAATAGGACAGATTTTACAAGTGCTGTCTATACACCAGGCCTGACAAACACAGGGCAGCCGTCCTGTAAAGGATGAAGAGAACTTCCTCCTTAAACTAGTGTAGGGCAGACCATTTAACACCAAGTCAGAGCTCAGGCTAGTTCTTCTTGCCTTAAGCTGTTGTTTCATTTAGAGCCAAAATACAGATATAATACTATTAAGAAGTAATTTGGAAAGATGCTCAACATTATTAATTATCAGGGAAATGCAAATAAAAAACACAATGAGATATCACCTCATACTTGTTAGAATAGTTATCTAAAAGACAAGAAATAACAAGTGTTGACGATGATGTGGAGAAAAGAGAACCCTTGTGCACTGCTGGTGGGAATGTAAATTATTACAGCTATTATGGAAAACAGTATGGAGGTTTCTCAGAAAATTAAAAATAGAACACCCATATGATCCAGCAATTCCACTTCTGGATATTTAACCAAAGAAAACAAAAACATTAATTTGAAAAGATATATGTACCCCTATATTCAGTACAATAATATTTACAATAGCTAAGATATGGAAATTAATGGAGTCCATTGACGGATGAATAAGGAAGGTTTTATATATATATATATATATATATGATACTATTCAGAAATAAAAGAAAAAAATCTTGCCACTTGCAACAACACAGATGGACCTAGAGGGCACTATGCTAAGCAAAATCAGTCAGACAAAGACAAACACTATATGATTTTGCTTATATGCAGAATTAAAGCAAAACAAAACAAAAATCAAGCTTATAGATATAGAGAACAGATTGATGGTTATCACTGGAAGCATTGGGGGGGAGGGCCAAATAGGTGAAGGGAGTCAAAAGGTACATACAAAAGAATAAGTAAGTCATGGGAATATAATGTACAGCGTAGTGACTACATGGTACTGCATATTTGAACGCTGCAAACAGAGATCTTAAAAGTCCTCATCACAAGGAAAAAAAAATTTGTTACTAGGTATGCTGATGAATGTTAACTAGAATCATTGTAATGACCATTTCACAATATATATTCAAATATCAAATCATTATGATGCATACCTGAAATTAGTAGAATGTTATATATGAGTTATACCTCGACAAACAAAAAGGATTTTGAAGGATGAGACACAACTATAAAGGCAGGGAACAAAGCTCTTTCAGTACTCAGGCTATAGTGAACATCAGTGGTTCCTGAATTGAAGCAGGCTTAAGAATTTACCCATGTCATTTGTTAAAATGCAGATGTCCAGGCCAGACTGATGGTATTCTGACTGAGAAGCTAGCTGGAGCACAGCAGTTAGGCATCTGTATTTTTATCAAGTACCCCCAGGTAATTTTGATAGAAGAGGAAGTCTGGATAGAGTAAATTGAAAAACACTGGTCTATAATGTAAAAAAAGGAATAAAATATTTGGCAGTTCTCCAGTTGATCTTGTCAATAAAAAACAATCACACCGGTTAACAAAGACTTGGAATTTGGATTTATGCTGTGTTACTGTGTACTGTCTATACTGCTTTTATTGTAGAAACAGCTATAGCAATAAGGAAATGCAATATCATGTCTTCCAGAAAGCCCATTCTTATATGAACTTTGTCTACATTATTAGAAAAATAGACATTTTCAATAAATAGCACCATTTTTATATTCAGGAAAGAATGAAGTAATTTCTACTTTGTGAGAAAAAAAGCCAAACAGAAATTTACATAATGTAGTACACCAGACTGAAGGAGGCTACAGAAAAAAATATTAAATGTTCCATTTGTTTTTCAATAATTCAAATCAGAGAGAATAGAAAAAATACATATAAAGGTCAATAAAAATTATTTTATAGAATACATGTATATTTATATTACTTGAGGAAAAAATATAAAACCTAAGACAAATGAATACTAACATGTGTTTTTAGAACAATGATTTGTAAATATTTGCTTTTATCTGACAACTTTATCAATATGTCTATTAGCTTTCAAGCTATTAAGCTTTGACAAGATACAGACTAATTGAAGAAATATGACTATTGGAAAAATATCTAGAAGCTTCCATTAATTCTTTCTTACATGCTTACTAAAATCAGGCAGATGAACACACTAGACGGGAAAGCTGCCTGCTGATAAGAAACTCGTTCTTTGTTTTAGGTGACGCCCAAAGTACATTACTTATGAAATATATGATGTCAAAAGAAAAGCATTCTAGAATCAAAAATTACTTTCGGGCTGGAAAAAGAGATTTAAATAGTATAAACTACATTAAATCATCTGGGTATTTGCTAAAATTCAATGCAGAGAAATATTAAGTCCTCGAGTCATTCAGTCTGAGAAAAGCAAGAATACGTCAAAAATATAGCTGGGCTGCAAATTAAACCTGAACATTTTTGTTTGTTAGTGTGCTAAAATATAAACTCATGTGGTTTATTTTTAGATGCGATTTTTTTTTTTTGGTCTAGTAAGTACTGTTCTTTAACATTGTTTTTTGAAACTTATCCAAAAAGTAATCAACATTTCTGTAAGCCCTTTATGGAAGATAAAAAACAACTTGACATATACCTTGAGACTATCTAAGATTAAATAAAATATTCAGAAACCTCAAAACATTTTCTTCTCTGGTCTCTTCCATCATAAGGTTTATTAAAGAGTCCTGGGAGTTTCAATTTACTGACTTGAGATGTAGACTTTACAGACTTATTCAGAGTGATTTATGAATATGCCTGTGAAGGGACATAACCATTCCTATCCTAATCAGGCTCTTTTATTTGCTTTTCTTAGAAAAATACTAAAAGGAATTCCCAAAGGGATCAATTGAAGAATTTCTGAAATCCAAAAAGGATAAGGGTGGGGTGCATGTTCTATTTAAAGTTTTTAATTAAAAATTATTGCTATGGACTGAGTTGAGTGCCCTTAGAATTCTATACGGAAGTCCTTAACCCCCTCAATATGACAGTATTGGAGACAGGGCCTTTCAGGAGGTAATTAATGGTAAATAAAGTCATAAGGATGGGATCCTCATCCAATAGACTACTGTCCTTATATGAGAGGAAAAAGACATTAGGGGTGGGACAGCACAGAAAAGGCCATGAGAGGACATAGTAAGAAGGTAGCTATCCGAGGCAAGCCAAGGAGAGAGACTTCAGGATAAAGTAGACCTGCTGACACCTTGGTCTTGGACTTTAGCCTTGAGAACTATGAAAAAATAAATATCTATTCTTTAAGTAATGAAGTCTGTGGTAGTTTATATGGGAACCTTATACAACTATCTTATGTATATAATGTACATGTCATATATGTGAGTTATAAAGTATAACAAATGCCCATGTACCATCCCTCAAACACACTACCTCAGAGAGCATCACTGTTTTAAATTTTCTATTCATCATTCCTTTGCTTTGAAAAAAAAAAGTTTTGGTATCGCATATTTAGGTATCTCAAAACAATATATTTTGTTCGTTGGTCAAGCTAACCCTCTGCCAATATCACACTTTCTTCAGTTCTCAACAGAACAAATTCATTTACCTTATTCTTCTATAGGAGTGTGTTGGCTCTTCTAGGCTCTTTGCTTTCCCAATAAAATTTAGACCCAAATAGAGTTCCTCAAACACCGTTAGGATTTTTCACTGGAATCACATTGACCTATAAACCAATTTGAAAAAAAAAAACTGACATCTTGTCTATATTTAATCAAATATATTAGTGCAACCTCCATTTAGACTTTAATGTTCCTCAATAAAGTTTATAGTTTTTTTCATAAAGATCTTGTACACTATTATTTCTTTGTATTTTACATCTTTATGGATGTAGTAAATAGTATCTTTTCTAACTTTTTAAATATTAGAAATGCAGTTTATAATTGTACATTGATTTTATAATCAGTCTCCTTGCTAAACTTTCATTATATTTCTATAATGAGTTTACCTGTTAATTATTTTGAGTTTTCTATGTAGACAGCATGCCATCTACAAACGAATGTAGTTTAATTTCTTCCTTTCCAAATGGTTATACTTGATATTTCTTTTCTGTTCTTGTTGTGAGGACTCTGACCTCCACTACAATTTTAAATGGACTTATTCCAATTTTAAAGTAAATGTCTCAAGTATTTTTTTGTTAAAAATGATATTTGCTGCATATTCTTGACAGATACCCTTAATCAAGTTAGGGAATCTTCGCTTCTTTTCCAGTTTTGCTAAGAGGTTTTTTTTTTACCCTTCCATGAATAAGTTAACTGTAATTAAAAAAAAAAAAAACCTATCAATGCATTACTAGGTATTTATCCAAAGGACACAAAAATGGTGATTTGAAGGGATATATATATCCTGATGTTTATAGCAGCACTAACAACAACAGCCAAATTATAGAAGAGTCCCAATGTCCTCTGACTGATGAATGGATAAAGGTGTGGTACACCACACACACACACACACACACACACACACACACACACACACACACACAGGAATATTACTCAGCCATCAAAAGTATGAAATTTTGCCATTTGTAACAACATGGATGGAACTAGAGTGTATTATGTTAAATGAAATAAGTCATTTACTGGAATGACATATATGATTGTATGATTTCACTCATACGTGGAAGTTAAGAAACAAGACAGATGAACATAAGAAAAGGGAAGGAAAAATAAAATAAGATAAAAACAGAGGGAGGAAAACCATAAGAAACTCTTAAAGACCAAGAACAAACTGAGGGTTGATGGAGGTAAGAAGGGTGTGGTGGTGGGCTAAATGGGTGATGGGTGCTAAGAAAAGCACTTGTAATGAGCACTGGGTATTATATATAAACGATGAATCACTAAATTTTACTCCTGAAACCAATACTACATTATATGTTAAAATCTATTGAGATGACCATGTTTTTTCTCCTTTAATTCGCTATGCTAAATGATATGTATAGATTCTACCTTCTGCCACCAAACCATACTTGCATTCTTTATTCTTTTGATGCCCTTCTTGATCACGGTTGTATTTTCCTTTTTTTTTTTTTTTTAACACATTGTTATATTCTGCTTGCTAAAGTTTTGTGTAGGATTTGATATTAACTTCCATAAATGAGAATGAATTGTATTTTTCCTTCCTCTTGCTCTTTTTGTTTGGTTTGGTTATTAAGGTTTTGATATAGATGTATGTAGTTGAGCTTGGGGATAATTCCTTCTTTTTTTCTCTTCCATTAAAGCATGTAAATTTGAAATATCAGAGGATATTTGACCATTACCAGGTCAGTTGTAATGATATGAGGCTTGTGTACGTGTTTAATGAGAAGGTTTTAACAAAATATTTAATTATTTAATGGTTATGGGAATACTTCTGATTTCAATTTTTTTTGGAGTCACTTCTGGATAAGGTATCCTCTCATCTTTTATTTTATTTTATTATTATTACTTATTTTTTTACATCCTTTCATCTTTTAAATTTCTACTTGATCTGTAAGTATTTTTACTCATAATATTGTTTATTTCAGATTTTTCTCCTTAATTTTAAACTGATTAAACTTCCAGAGGTATATCTATTTTGTAGGTATTTAAAAAAAAAGCAATTTCAGGCTTTGTTGATCCTACCTGCTAAATGTATGTTTTCCTTTCATTAATTTCTGCTCTTTGTTATCTAATACTTATTTTTTTTTAAAGATATTCATTTTCTAACTCATTAAATTGGAAGCCTACATCATGAAATTTCAGCCTCCCTCTCTTTTTAATGTAAGCATTTAAGGTTATGTATCCTATAAATTTGGTATGTTTAGTTTTTGTCTAGTTAAAAGGATGCTATTTTTTGTTCGTAGTTACTCTTTTTTAAAACAAATTTCCAAATGCATAATCATTTAAAAATTTTTCTTTTTGTTATTGACTTTTATGTCAGAAGATGTGGTCTGTAAGACAATTCTTTGAAATGTATTGACTTTTTGTGCTAAAAATATAGTCTATTTTTGTAAGTGGTTAATCATTTAAGAATGCATATTCTCTATTGTATGCAGTTATATGTAGACAAATGTACATTAAAATTTATTATTATATTGATAAATTTCTGCCTTTAATTTTACAGAATTTAATATATTTTGAGGCTAAGTTATGTGTATGCAGGCTTAATATTGTTACTTTTTCTAGTGAACTGAACCTTTTATTATTATGTAGTAAGTTCTCATCTCTAGTCATACTTGTTCAATTAAAATTGATACCCTAATTTTTGTTCATTTGGTGTTTGCCCAGGATAACTTTTTACTATTCTTATATTTTCAACCATTTCATGTCATTATGTTTTCAGAGTGCCACTAAGTGTAATCGCCTATTTATTTATTTATTTATTTGTTTATTTATTTATTTATGATAGTCACACAGAGAGCGAGAGAGAGAGGCAGACACATAGTCAGAGGGAGAAGCAGGCTCCATGCACTGGGAGCCTGACGTGGGACTCGATCCCGGGTCTCCAGGATCGTGCCCTGGGCCAAAGGCAGGCGCCAAACCGCTATGCCACCCAGGGATCCCTGCCAATGTATTTAGGTTTGTTTTGAGTATCTTACCCTTTGCTTTTCATTTGTCCCACTTCTCCTACACTTAAAAATGAAAAGCTCTCTTTTTGCCTTAAAAAATGAACTGGAAAAGTTTCTATTTGTTTGAAACTTACTCCATTTTCTCCTTTTTATATGATTGGATGTCATATACTCATTTTCTACCCCTTGATTGGGCTACTTTATAAATTTTACTCTGCACTGATAATCCCTGCTGAATTTTTCTAGTTCTTTCTAATAACCTGTGTAGCCAATTCCCCATATTAAATTGTCCCTTTAAGATAAGTGGAATAGTTTCTATTTAATTCACTAAATACTGACCAATATATCAATTTATTAAAGATTTCTTTGTCATTGGCAATTCCACTTTTGTAAGTTCAATTCTGCCAGTTTATTTTTTTTAAACATTTCAAATTTGTTTTTATATATTCTATATCAGCTAATTGCAATACCTTTTAATCCTGGGCAGGGTGGAGGCTACATCTGCAATTTGTCTTTTCTGCTCTCGCTTATTTTCTTATGTGTTTGCTGGATTTTGATTATGAACTCCTATTTGGTTGATATGATCTGTAAACAAAACAAAACAAGAGGAAAAAACTCCCATCTTAAGTGAGAATTATTTCTTCTAACTTCTCTGTCTTGCTAGTGGCCTTTAGTTTTCTTCCGGATTAGGTGTTATTATTCTCATTTACCATTAAGAAGACCCCAATCTGCAATGTGTTTATAGCTTATACTTCAGCTTCAGTCTAAGTTTTTTTCTTCGTTAAGATTTTATTTCTACCTGTGGAACTTAGCAATGAGATAACATTAAGTTTCATGCAGGATCTGATTATTTTGTATTAAGGCAGCTCTTCAGAGTAATGTTACATTGTTAAAAATAGATGTCTTCATACTGATTTTCTACTTATTCCACTTCTGTGCTATTTGAATATTTTCAAATTCGTGTTATTTTTATAATAAAAACTCTGGTTCCTAAAAAACTTTCAGAGTTCAATGAAGTCTTTAGCAAAAATATACTACATTATTTTTTCCAATTAGATATTTCATTTTAACATAACAAATAATGTATTAATATCATTTTCTTATGTTTAATATTTTTATATGTTGTACCTCAATTTCTCTAAGTCCTTTTCATTTGGAACGACAATATATAAAATTTAAATCTCACAAATATTAAAAGTAGGAAGATATAAGCCACAAAATATTTACTTTCCAAATAGAACAATGGATAGCCAATGAATATATATATGTAACTACCTAACCATAAATTTGTAAATAAGTATTTTTCATATATATATACTTATTTACAAATATATATGAAAAAATATGTATTTTTAAATATCTAAGCTATACCAAATTCTAAGTGAATTTTAATTAGAATAATGGACACTATGAAGATGCATTACAATAAAGCTAGCCAAAATTAATAAATAAAAATGTATTGATTAGAATTAGTGAGTTATTTCAAGATAATATAAGATAAACATTTTTCTCTCTCATTTTTAATAATAGAAAAACCTTAAGTATTTCTGGTAAGGAAGAAAGTTCTCTCTAACACAGCTGGAGAGCTATTTATGATATAGTATAAAAACTGAAACTACACTGATAAAAAGCTGAATTATTTATTCTACTTAGAAGCAATATGAAAAGAAATTTAATCATGCCCTCATACTTGCAAAGTTATAACTTATTAAGCTGTAAAAGAAATGCTTAATGTAAGGAAATTAGATACTACTCTTCAATTTTGGAAAGGTATGCTCCTAAACTCTGAAAATAGGTTAGCAATTTTGGAGGTTAATTTGAAAAAGTAGCAATATGATTCAGGTCAACTTTGAAATTTATCAAGAAACCAAAGGTTATTAAACTGATTTTTTACTATCTTATCATTGCTTAGAATAATTAAGGATTAATATATAAACCATTTCACTCACATAAACACTCATTTTTTTAAGGAATGAAAATATATATAAGTTAATGAATACTGTACAATGCATTAAAAGAAAAAGACAATTTATATGGCTGATCTCTGGTTCCTTGAAATGTTCTGAATTACAAAAGGAAATGCAGAAAGATTTTTAAAAGAGGGTTTCAAGGCTCAACCCCAAATCCTGACTACATAATAGATAATTTCTATATTGTGGGAACATCTTTTCAAGTAAATTTAATGTAATGACAAAACGGATACTTTTATTTCATTTGTTCATATGATAACCTTAAGAAATATGTACTCAATTCACCAAATTTATGAAGCACAAAGTTTAAATTCAAACTATAACCCAACTTTTCTTTCCCTCCCTCCCTCCCTCCCTCCCTTCCTTCCTTCCTACCTTCCTTCCTTCCTATAGGTACCCACTGTCAAGACTATCCTTGGAGAAGGGAGAGGACACAAAATATGCTGACAGAATGGGAAGAAACAAAGCAAAAGGGAAGTACTGGAGGAAGCAACTGAATTACTAGAGGCTTACATGAAGACAGTTTTTCAATCTCCTTTTTAGATTTATATAATTTCATACATTTTGAAAAAAGAATTTAGAGGAAGCAGTGAGAGACATATAATTACAAATTCAATGGTCAGACTCTAAGACATGGAGAAAAAGTAGTCAAGGATGGCATCTACTTATTTGCATGAATTGTTTGTAAGCAAAGACATAGTTGCATCTTAGTGGCTTTCAACTGGCAATGACTTAGTAGCCTAGAGAACATCTGTCAATGTCTGAAGACAATTTTGATTATCATTATGGGTGTGTGGGTGTGTGTGTGTATATGTGTGTGTACACACACTTGCAAGCATGCTACTGGCATCTAGTGGGAAGAGGACAGAGATGCTGCTCACATCCTACAATGTACAGGAAATCCCCCTATAACAAAGAATTGTCCATTCCAAAATGTCAGCAGAGCTGAGGGTGAGAAACCCTGCCTTATTATATAATTGCAGATGTGCTTCTCTCTTTCAGTTCAAGTATGAATGATGGTTAGAGGAGCTAACATTTGGTAGAAGTGACTCACTAAGAAAATAATTTAGGTGCTTACTGAAGGCAAAAATTGGGATAAATTTCCCAGAGAAAGACAATGACCTGTACCTGACCTCTAGAAATGTTAAATGATGCAATGAAGACTTAAGAGAAAAATTAATCTAGTAAACTATTATCTCTGGACATTGGTTACCTATGGTTTTGAATGCTTTTCTTACTTAGGCATACTTTGTCTTATTGTGCTTTGTAGATACTGCGCTTTTTACAAATTGAAGGTTTGTGGCAATCCTATATTGAGCAAGTCTATCAGCACCATTTTTTTTTCCAACAGCATTTGCTGTTATGCGTGTTCTGACTGTTGTACTGACTGCCTGTCCTTTTATCTCTCTCCCTCTCCTCAGGCCTCCCTATTCCCTGAGATACAATAATATTAAATTAGGCCCATGAATAACCCTACAATGGCGTCTAAGTACTCAAACGAACAAAAGAGTCAGTTGATGTGACAAACTTCATTGTTTCATTTTAAGAAATTGCCATAGCTATCTCACCCCCAGCAACCACCACCTTAATCAGTCAGTAGCCCTCGATATCAGGACAAGACCTTCCACCAGCAAAATGATTACAACTTGCTGAGAGCTCAGATGATGGATAGCATTTTTTAGACATAAAGTATTGTTAATTAAGGTGTGTACAGTGTTTTTTCTGTACAGAATGTTATTGCACACCTAATAAATCATAGTGTAGTATAAATACAACTTTTACATGCATTGGGAAACAAAAAAAATCATTTGACTCAGCTTATTGTAATATTTGTTTTATTGTGGTGATCTGGAACTAAACTGGAAATATCTCTGAGGTATGTCTGTATTTTATTAACTTTCTACAGTATGAATCTAGTTTTTTTTTTTTAAAGATTTTATTTATTTATTCATGAGAGACACAGAGAGAGAGGCAGAGACACAGACAGAGGGAGAAGCAGGCTCCCTGCAGGGGGCATGACATGGGACTTGATCCCAGGACCCCCGCATCATGACCTGAGGCAAAGGCAGCTACTCAATCACTGAGCCACCCAGGTGCCCCTGATTCCAGTTTTTGTAAGGCAGGAATCAGAAAACTAGAATTCCCAGACTGTCTTACAGCAAGGTAAATAAATACCTTAGGTTCCAGCAATCGAATTCAGAGTCTGGCTTGCAACTAGAAGCAAGCAACCTGAGGATGCAACTCCTCTTGGAGAACTTGATTTGTTGGTGGCGATATCAGGTTCTTTGTGGATGACAGTTGCGTTCAGACTGATGCATCTTAAGTGCTTGGTGCCAATGCAAAGTGCTACAAGAGCTTCTACAATATGCTTTTACAATGTTACTGACTGGGTAACTTCAGCTCTGCTCTCTGGTCCTGCGGGAGTCTATTAGCTACCCAATTAATAACTTTCAGCATGTCTTCTTTATTGTTAAAATGGCCAGAGAGGATTATATTATTTGTAATAAGGAATCTTGACTGATACAAAAATGGATGGTTTAAAAAGATTTCTTTCCTAAACTCCTTAGCTGCTAATAAAATTACTGAAGTATCAGCAGTAAGCCTAAGACATGCTATTAAACTATGGTGTTTTGGATCTGGTGCTTACAATATTCTCATTAATAACATGTATAATACTTTGGAAATAATGCTAAAATAAAAATCTAAGGCTATGGCATTCAGGGTCAATATTTAACATAATATTTATATGCAGCAGGCATTATATAATGGTAGCTTAGATGTTACTTTGAATTCAAAATAAATTCATTATATTGGAATAGTGATCAAGTATTCAAAATAGTTTTGTTTTCTAGTACATCTGCCTGAGAGATCATCTTCTTCAGTATCCCAACATCCTGAGAGGATGTACTACTCTGTCTTCCATACATCAATTTCAGGGCAAGGGAACAGACTGGTCACCTTTAGGCTCTCCTACCATAGGAAAACACTAAAATGGAAGGTCACTAGGGGCTAAGCCTTCATTTTCTTCTCTTTAATATCATTTTAAATTTTAGGTTTCACTTAAAAAGTTTTCAATCGGTACTTGCTAATTGTAATTTATGGAGGTTAAAAAAGTAAAATAAAAATAAGACACCTTACTAAGACTCATAAAAAGAAATACAGAACCTGCTATCATATTGCAGGTTCTCCAAGAGACTTTTACAACGTAAATGGTAAGATGATTGAGGGTTATTAAATACCTACACACACATTCAGAATTGTTCTATCTGACTTTGTAATAAAAAAATACAGGAACACATGCAGGTTTATGTGTGTAAACACACTCACATATACAAAGATTCTTATTTTTGTGCAACAGGTAAACAGGCCCATGTGCTATGTACTAAGCTTTACAACATTCTGGTGTGGCATACTAGCATCTAATAAGGTTTTCCGACATAATCAAATATTTCAGTATATTTTGTCAGTAAGGTAATCAGCTGAACCTAGATTCAACATTCAAAAGGAATTTGTGCACTGAAAAAGGAGAGTGCGGAGGAAAGCCGCAAAGTCAATAATAGTATTACCAATAATTGTAATCGGTACTATAAAAAGATTGAATCACCTGATGACTACTGTATTTTATTTGGTTCATATTTTCATTAAGGATCTTCCAGTAAATGTAACTGGTTTGAGGTCCCCCCCCAAAAGGGACTTGCATTTAGATGGAAGCTTATCCATCTAATTCAGCCAGCATCAATATTTATATAATATCAATACTGTTTGAGATTTTTCAAATCTTTTTTTTAAAATTTTTGCTATTTTATTTATTTATGATAGTCACACACAGAGAGAGAGAGAGAGAGAGAGAGAGACACAGGCAGAGGGAGAAGCAGGCTCCATGCACCGGGAGCCTGATGTGGGATTCGATCCCAGGTCTCCAGGATCGCGCCCTGGGCCAAAGGCAGGCGCCAACCCGCTGCGCCACTCAGGGATCCCAGATTTTTCAAATCTTAAAGGTTCTAACACACGATGATCCAGAAAGTCTTATGGTTTATCAATTATTGGAAAGATAATGGATGTAAAGTATAATAAAGGAAAGCAAAAATGGCACTTGTATAGCCTCTCTTTTTAAAAACAAATAAAGAAGAACATGTTTGTATTTTCCCATATTAGATATAAGTCACCAAGGATCACTACTACATTAGGTCATTATCTGGTTATTCAATATGTACTTTTCACTGTTATGAAATACTACCACTGAGGAAGAGCTATTATAGCCTGAATTGACTGAAATCTACCAAAGTCATGCGTAGAAAAAAAAAAATAAACAAAAAAATCTGATCAAAGATACTATCTCTTGAAAAAAGATTTAGTTGAAAGATGGTTTCTACAAAGACTGGATTCTTCAAATATATGACCTTTCCTTATGTTTTCACACATACTTTTGAAAATGTTTTTTTTTCCATGAATAAAGATGTTAGTTGAAACATAAGGATACTATCTCTTCTGCTCCCTGAAAAATTTATATATATACATATATGTATGAAAGTATTTATTTATTATTATTTTTAAAGTAATCCAATGTGGGGCTTGAACTCACAACCCTGAGATCAAGTGTTCCAGGCTCTACTGACTGAGACACACAGGCACCCTTGCTCCCTCAAAAATTTGAGCCTATTAAAAAAATTAGGTCTGCTTGTTTTCTTATGATATCATAGAACTAATTTTCAGTGTTCACTAAAGTTTGTTTTTACCAAAGTTAAAATTTAATTTTGTATCCATATCAACATATAATTCTTTTAAAAATTAGGTAAGGACTATATCCAGCTAAACTATGTGTTTATTCCAGTATGCAACTACAGGAGGTCTTCATTACACTCGAGAGAGCTAATTAGAACAACTGCTCAAAGGCTAAACTGCTGTTCCTCAGTTACCCTGCTAGCAGAGCTTCTGGAGATCGGTGGCAGAACTGTAGGAAACGATAATGGCTGCCCAACCTCTCTACTGCAAGTACCAGTGACTTTCCACTAAGTCTTTTTGCATCCATCAAACTCCTCAAACTTCTTGAGCCCACTATATCTTCTTTTGTTACCCACTCCACTTGAGTTCATGTTCTCTTGGCTCACCTTTCTTACCTTTCATCTTAATTTCTGTGTTCCCACTTTTTCTTGTGTTTAAAAATCTCTCCCTATGTTTAAGGTTGTTTCTAAATTCATAATTGCTACTTTCCAGAAACACTGCAAAATAATACTTTTCTACTGGTGATGATTCACATTATAATAATGATTTACTGGTCTCCACACCCAAGGATGAAGGTAATGATCCAACAATATTAGTAGGCCATGAGTTGGAGTTGGCTATTTAGTAGTAAAGGATGGGATTTTCATTAATGAAGCCATATTATTCTCCCTGGGTACCTCAGAAAGCCAATGGTATGTATGAGTGGTATGGCCTGAATTGATATAAACCAGTTAACTAGAAAGAGCCTAATAATCAGAAGTAAGGCAAATATTTTTTAGGAAAAAGAGTCCACTATTAACATTTTATTTTATTTTAAAAGATTTTATTTATTTATTCATGAGAGACAGGGAGAGAGGCAGAGACACAGGCAGAGAGATAAGCAGGCTCCATGCAGGGAGCCCGATGTGGGACTCGATCCCAGGACCCCGGGATCACACTCTGAGCTGAATGCAGATGCTCAACCACTGAGCCACCCAGGCATCCCTTCACTATTAACATTTTAGATATTTAACACAAATGACAAGATTTGTTCTAACACTTAGCGTATCACAGATACTCAATAAATTGTTAGTGTTAATGAGACTACTGTTTATCTTGAAATATGCTGATTTGGATCACAAAATTCATCTCATATATTTTTAATCCCATCTTTGGTAATCAAAATCACTGATTTCCAAAACTACTCAGTATAAGTTAGGAACTCTTACTACATACCCTGATAACACATTGTACTACTTTTATCACATTTATTATACTGCATTGTAATGGTTCAGAGTTTGCTTGTAGTAAGCAACTTGAGAATGGGGATATATCTCTTATGCTTGCAACTTTAATCCAATCAAAGTACTTAGCATGAATGTATATGATTTATTCTGAATGAATAAATGAATGAATGAATGAATGATTGAATAGAAGCCAAAGCAGCTTTTTTTTTTTTAAACAGGGCATTCAATCACTAGCAAATTTAATACATTCATTTTTTTTTTACATTCATTTTTTTAAATAGAAAGGTCACTAGATGAATGAGAGTCTTAAGAGAGTCTTAATACTGGCATTATGAAGAAAAAAAATGCTGGGGGAAAAAATTACTTTTACATACCCAATTGAGCTATTTCTTTGTATCCAAACCAGTTAGGAGATTAGAGGACCAAAAATGGCCTTTGTAGGAAATGTAAGAAGATGATAAAATCATCTGAAGTGACATAGACCTTACCTTGAGATTCTGTGTCTTTCTTTCCCACTCTGAATTACGAATTTCTTACTAAAAGATCAGACAATTTAGAGAAGCTTTAGCAAAATTTTGAAAATCTTAGAGTTCTGGAATTAACCTAGTATTTATAGCCTAGCTTCCTAGAGCATTTTTTCCCTCCATCTGCTGGTTGTTGATATCGTATAACCTCATATTCAGATTACAGAAACACAGCAAGAATGGGTTTCTCTTTTTTAATATATTGCAATAAAATTCTGGCTTCAAATCTTGGTGTGAGACACTCACTAAAAAAATCTGAATGAAAGAAAAGTAGGTCAGTATTGGAGCTGAATCCTTTCTTATGTAAACAAGAGCTCCAAGATTTAATTCTATAAAATAATTTTACATGATGCCACATGACCATTTTCTCAAATAAGTTATACAGTCATTAAAAGGGCAAAAGTATTATTGACATGTTTTATATAATACATTTTGAATGGAGACTATAAAGTTCTTAATGGAATTAAAAAAAAGAAACTAAAATAAAAACCTAGTTTATCTCAACACCAAAGAAACAAACAATCCAATCATGAAATGGGCAAAAGACATGAAGAGAAATCTCACAGAGGAAGACATGGACATGGCTAACATGCACATGAGAAAATGCTCTGCATCACTTGCCATCAGGGAAATACAAATCAAAACCACAATGAGATACCACCTCACACCAGTGAGAATGGGGAAAATTAACAAGGCAGGAAACAACAAATGTTGGAGAGGATGCGGAGAAAAGGGAACCCTCTTACACTGTTGGTGGGAATGTGAACTGGTGCAGCCACTCTGGAAAACTGTGTGGAGGTTCCTCAAAGAGTTAAAAATAGACCTGCCCTACGACCCAGCAATTGCACTGCTGGGGATTTACCCCAAAGATTCAGATGCAATGAAACGTCGGGACATCAGCAATGGCCACAATAGCCAAACTGTGGAAGGAGCCTCGGTGTCCATCGAAAGATGAATGGATAAAGAAGATGTGGTTTATGTATACAATGGAATATTACTCAGCCATTAGAAATGACAAATACCCACCATTTGCTTCAACGTGGATGGAACTGGAGGGTATTTTGCTGAGTGAAATAAGTCAATCGGAGAAGGACAAACAGTGTATGTTCTCATTCATTTGGGGAATATGAATAATAGTGAAAGGGAATATAAAGGAAGGGAAAAGAAATGTTGGGAAATATCAGGAAGGGAGACAGAACATAAAGACTCCTAACTCGGGGAAACGAACTAGGGGTGGTGGAAGGGGAGGAGGGCGGGTGTTGGAGGGGAATGGGTGACGGGCACTGAGGTGGACACTTGACGGGATGAGCACTGGGTGTTTTTCTGTATGTTGGTAAATTGAACACCAAAAAAAAAAAAAATTAATTAAAAAAAAAATAAAATAAAAACCTAGTTTATTTGCTGAAATACTTATACATTTTACCTTTCCTTAGAAAGTTATTAAATTTTCTGTGAGGAAACAATCCTTCATCTCTTTTAATATTTATAATGTTAAGAGTTATAATATTCTTTCTTACAGAGAAGCATCAAAACAATTTTAAAAGCCTGCTTCAGGGGTGCCTGGCTGTCTCAGTCGGGAGAGCATGTGACTCTTGATCTTGGGGTCATGAGTTTGGGCCCCATGTTGGCTGTAGAGATTACTTAAATAAATAAAAAACTAAAAACAAACAACCCTCCCCCCACTTCAAACATACATATCCATGCATACTTAGTCCTTCTTAGTTTGCCTCTTACTTAGATTTTTAAAAAGATTTTATTTATTTATTCATGAGAGACATAGAGAGAGAGGCAGAGACACAGGCAGAGGGAGAAGCAGGCTCCATGCAGGGAGCCGTATGCAGGATTTAATCCCAGGATCCCAGGATCACGACCAGAGCCAAAGGTAGACACTCAACCATTGAGCCATCTTGGTGCCCCATCTTTTACTTAGATTTTTGCTTTTGGTTTAGACTCTTGTATTCAAAAATTAATCAGGTGATATCTGAATCTATGACAGTCTTTGCCTGTTGATTGTCTACTAAATGGTAAATAACTTAAAAAAATTTAAGCTAAAGTACAATTTAGTCCTCTGGATTTTTCTTTGACTTGCCAACTCTCAAGGTCAAGCAACTAGTAAGTAATATTTGACTCCTGAACAGAAAACAAATATTAATTTGTTTATGAAGACTATATATCTTATGAATACAAAGAGGACAGAATTTGAGAAAGTAAAATTATGTTTTATGTCTATATATATAAGTACATACATAATATGTGCAAATAACATACATACTATAAATATATATTAGTCCCCATTGAAAAAATTGTGATGCACTCAAAATATTAAAAATTGAGATTATTTTAATAATTATCCCACTTTAGAAATAAAATATATTGTAACACTTTATGACAGAGTAAGTATCAAAAACTAGGCAATTTCTTAATAGAAAGTCTTTTAAAAAAACATGTTTCTCAATTCAATACATAATCTATCACCTTTATAGAGTGGTGACAATGATTTATTATAAACTCTAGAGGGCAAGAAAGGTTCCTGGACAAAGCTTTTGTTATACTTAAATTAGCCAGGTAAAGTGGGGCATGAAGAATAAGTAAATGTGTGGCAGGTGGGCTGGAGGTTGGGGAGAGAATAGAGGTAGTGGTTTTATGTGTGTCTTGAAATCGCTGCCTATTGTACATCCTCTAAAGTGCATTCACTTAAAATATTAATACTCTGAATTCATATGGTACATTTAACATAAAGAGTTTAACATGTTCACAAATATACTATCAATGACCTTTTCTTGAAGGAGGAAGATTATTAATCATCATGTTAACTTTGCTTCATAATTTTATCAATTTGGACAAAGAGCAAGGAATATATCTGGCCTTTTTCCTTATATACTTGGAACAACTGACCGATTATACTGAAGTTAGGTTTTAACTCTTGGGGGTGGGGGGCATACTCAAACTCAAGAAAAGTGTTTCAACTTTTTATTTCAGTGTAAGTCAAACTTAGAGAAATGTTGCAAGAATAGGATGAGTAACTCTAGAAACTCCATCCAGATTCCTTGATTGTTTACATTTTGCCCCATTTGCTTTATCATCTAAGTATCTAATTTCTTCTTTTGAAAGTAAATTGGAACAATATGCCAATTCACCTCTAAAAATTTCGGTAAGCACTTCCTTTGGACATGGATATTCTTTTACGTAACAACAGTATAATTTTTGAAATTAAGAAATTTAATATATCCAATCCAGAGTCCATACTCAATTTTCAGTAATTGTCCTGTAATGCCCTTTGTAGCATTTTGTACTTGCTTTTTTAAACCTATGGGCCACGATCCAAAACATTATCACACATTACATGCAGCCGATTAAATCTCCTTAGATTTTAAAGAGATTTTTAAAGCTGATAAATCCATCTTAAAAATGGAAACTTCTCTGCCTTTGTCTTGTTGATCTTGACATTTTTGAAGAACACAGGCCAATTATTTTAATGTTTAGTGTTCCTCATTTTGGGTTTATCTGATGTTTCCTCTTGATTAGCTTTAGGTTATGCATCTTGGTGGGAATACTATAAGAGGCAATACTTTTTCCTTTTCAAGCACATCCTATCAGGAAGCACGTGAAATGTTAGTTTAATCCAATATGGGTGGTTTTGATTAGTTTGTTGATGGGATGTCCCCAGTCTCTCCAGTGTCAAATTACTATTTTTTTATAATTAAAAAGTGATTCGTGGGAAAATATTTTGAAACTGTTTTATATAAAATTTAGCCCACTAATTGTGGCATCTGTTGATGATTTTCTAGCCCCATTACCCCTTATATTAGTTGGCATAAGGAAGAGCTTTTTCTTCTCTCTTTAATTGATTTATCCACTTACATTAGTATGGGCTGATGGATTCTTATTTTATTTAAGATGTAGTAATTCATTATTATCATTATTTATTTTGCTGTTCAAATTGTCTCAGATTTGGCCAGTGAGAATTTCTTCAAGCTGACTTCTACTCCAAATATTTTTGCAAGTAAATTTTTCTTGAAAAACTCCCATATTTCACTCTATCCCTAAAGATATAAAATATTCTTCCATCAGTGTTTCTTTTTTCAGAGCAGAAAGTTACTATAATGTCAAATTCAAAAATGTTCTGGAAGAACATACTAAGGATATGATACTGACGATTACTAAATTAAGTGATGAAAGCAACTGTGCTCCTATTTTGGAAAAGCTATTTCTTCTTTCGCTATTATTTCCTTAGAGTTGTAACGTATGCAAATTTTTAAAGTAAAAAATAATATGCACATGATTTTAGAGTATTTTTTCTAGAAACCATAAAGACTAACGCTATAGTAACGACTTTAACAATCTTTAATACTCTACCCTAAATACTGTAAAGTCATACATATATTATTTTTAATTAATTAAAAACATCTAACTAAATGTGGAGTTGTTATTAGAAAATGCTGCAACCTAAGACATTTTTCAAATAACACTGGTCCTTCACAAGCACACAGGTGGTTATAAATGCACATCTTCTTTTTCTTTTAAGGATTAAAAATGTAAATAGATAATTTAAAATCATTGAATATAACATCTCAGAATTACAAGGAAGTCTGAAATATATTCAGTCCTATAGTTCCCACACTATGCTCTGAAGATCACTTAATATACATAGTATAGATATAGGGTAACACAGAAAACTTTAATACTATAGCCATCTTTTGGAAATTCACAATACACATTAATATAGTATGAAAATTTGCTTAACTTTGTTTAATCCAGAATTTCCCAAATTTCAGCTTGGAAGTTAGAATCTTTTTAGAAGTTCACCCTTAATATCTAGATGGGAAATTAGTAATCTTTTCATTTTTTAAAAAAGAACTACCTTTTATAATGTCTCATATATAGCTGATGACACATCTGAACAGAAAATGCAAATCTCTTGGCTACTAGCAGTTTTGTTGTTGCAACATGCTGCTTCCTTTTTTTTTTTTTTAAGATTTTATTTATTTATTTTTCATGAGAGATACAGAGAGAGAGAGAGGCAGAGACACAGGCAGAGGGAGAAGCAGGATACCTGCAAGAAGCTTGATGTGGGACTCGATCCCAGGACCCCGGGATCACATCCTGGGCTGAAGGCAGAGGGCAGGCTCAACTACTGAGAAACCCAGGCATCCTACTGTTTCTTGTCTTAACATAAGACCACTCCTGGATCTTTTAGTTGGAATCATTTACCAAGAATTAGTAAGAGCAGAATGTACTTACAATAAAACATGCTTTGAAATTCTTGTTGATGTCTAGTTACTGCTGTCCAAAATACAGGATCAGTGGTTCTGTGTTGTGGAGTCTAGCTTCCATGACTTAACATACTCCGATCTTTAAAAATAAGTAGCTATGGTACTTTGTCTGACTATATAAGTAATGTCAGCCTTTCTTGTATCAACAACTGGATCCCGTGCAAGGTTTCAATAGCTATATTAATAAATACTAGACAAATTCATTCATTCACTCAAACATACACTCTACATTTCAAAAATGGCTTTGCAACCAATTGGTTCATTGAAACACTAACTACACAGGATAGTTAGGTCCCCAAAATGATGTCCTGAAGAACACAGCTCCAAATGATGGGATTTGATATGATGCAAAACACTGTCAAGGTCAAACAAGTGTGGGAAATGTTGGGTTTAATTTTTTTTTTTAAATTTATTTATGATAGTCACAGAGAGAGAGAGCGAGAGAGAAAGGCAGAGACATAGGCAGAGGGAGAAGAAGCAGGCTCCATGCACCGGGAGCCCGACGTGGGACTCAATCCTGGGTCTCCAGGATCACGCCCTGGGCCAAAGGCAGGCGCCAAACCACTGTGCCACCCAGGGATCCCGGAAATGTTGGGTTTAAAGAAATTTCTCCCGCTAGGACTACTCAGAATCTTTTTTTTTTTTTTAAAGATTTTATTTATTTATTCATGAAAGACACACAGAGAAAGGCAGAGACATGGGCAGAGGGAGAAGCAGGCTCCTCTCAGGGAACCTGATGTAGGACTCAATCCCAGGACGTTGGGATCATGACCTGAGCCAAGGGCAGATGCTCAACCACTGAGCCACCTGGATGCCCCTACTCAGAAGCTTTTATATGATAAAGGGTGTTAATTTTCAAGAAATAAAAATATTAAGGATGAGTGTGTGTGTGTGTGCACATGCGTGTGATTTTAATTCCCTCAATTTACTCAACTGAATCTCCCCACCTTCGTGATAAAGCTCTTAGAAGATTGTCCTATGAAATACTAGTTTGGGAAACGCTGATTTGATTAAAAAGGAAAAAGAAATCATCTAGGCACAGGAGACAAATCAGAGTTAGGTTTACTGTTCAGTTATAGTAAGTTTCTAGTCTTGATAAATCTCTCATGCCTGCTCCCCCAAAAAGGTATTAATGTGCTCTGCCCACACTTTCTGTTCAGAGTCCTGCTTCTGGGCTACTCTCTTATATCTGTTTATTGTTTTTTTATTGCATCTCATTCTGCTCAGCTTCTGCCTCACATAGTTGCAGCCCTTACTTTTTCCTGTCTCTCCTTCTACTTCCCATTTGATTCTCAGCCCTGGGTTTCCAGATTATGGCCTTAGACTCCTTAATACAGAATCTGGCCATCTGCCCTGGTACTTTGTAATTTTCCCTGGCTATATTAAAAAAAAACTCAGGAAGTACTTTGGCAAGTCAGTCTTTTTATCATCAGGAGGACAAACAAAACTACATGGTTGATCCTTAGCACATCTTTGCTTTAATTTTATTAGCTGAGAATTATGATGTAATCTGTTATTTCTTCTACTTTATAATATTTTTGGAATGAGCAAAGAGAAAACAAATGAGATTCTTTCAGTATATATAGGGCTCTCTACTTGAAAGTCAGTCACTTGTGTACATACTTTAACTCATTCAATGCTTTCCTTTCAGGGTTTTAAAAGACCAAAGATTTATATGATCTGAAGAGAAACCAGAGTATTCAGGGTTTTATATTTTACACAGAATTGTTAAAGGGTGAACTAGCTTTCTACACTAAGAGAATATGGCTTCCTGAAAGTAAAAGCAGACTTTTTGAGAGATGCTCTACACCAAATTGACAGATGATAAAATTAACTTCTCCTGATGAATATAATTTCATAAAGCAGACTCTAGATACTATTTTATTTTTTATAATTTAACAGAGTTCACCCCAAATTAGGAAATGAAAACTAATTGCATCTTATTGGGGTTAGATTTCAAAATTAGCAGATTACTAGGGTAAATAATGGGGGGAAATCCATAGAGTCATATCTAACATGATATAACATTTACAAATGGACAATGATTATATATTCATTTTCTGGAATATAAAGGCATTATGTTTTATTATTTGAATCTTTTTAAACAATATTTTAATGCCACCTTAAAAAAATGATTGTGCAGACTTTCAGGTATCTTTTAAAATACCAGCAATATTAAACAGTGTGCATCCTGTAATTCTAGCATGTGGAACAAGAATGTTTCTGAGGCTTCACAGTAAATATCAGCAATGCAGCACACTCTACCTCGATTTTCAATATCTAGGTCACATGGATCACTTTGAATACTGTGAATAGGAAAAAAAAACAAGCAGGAAGATTTCTATAGAGCTAAGAAATCATAACAACATTCAAATTATGAAAAAAAGCATAACATGGTTTTTAAAATAATAATTCCTATATAAAATAGAAAATAGTGCCCTAAAATGAATTTCTGATCTATTATATAAGCTGAATAAAACCTTTGAGGAGTATTATTTACTTAATAAAATATCTTTTGTTTTTACTGCTCCCTCAGATGTGTGTGTGTGTGTATGTGTGTGTGTGTGTGTGTGTCCATGCTGAACAGTCAGGAACGGAGAAGAAGAAAATACGGGAAATAAATGTACTGTTAATCAAAAAGCATATGCAATTTAGGAAAAAAAATCCTACAGTTGTTAACAGTAATCAGAAACTAGAGCTTCCACTTACAATAAAGGCAAATAGGTATGATAATGATATCTGAAATTATAATCTTTATTTATATGAAAGAGACATTGAAGGTTGACAATATATTTTAATTATGAAAAATGCACAGGGATTTGTTAATTTTTCTTATCCATAAACATAGAGTTGCAGATATTTAGAGCCTAGAATCGTCTTTACTGTAGTTTTTATATTTTCCTTGAAATCTACTGAATTTATTAGGTAATGAATTTAAAATTTCCACTTGCCCCTTCCCCAAGTTATTACATGAAGGACAGGGAGTAAATGTTTCTCAGCAAACTGAGAGACTCTCATAATATATAATAAAGCTCTGCTACCATTTATAATTTTTATACGTGTATAGCTCTTTTTAAGAGAGACAGAAATGAAAACAACTTGACTGAATGCATTTTTCTTAATCTATTCGATAACACCAGAGGGAAATCACACATGCGTCAGCACAACAATTAAGACAGGAAACACTGAAAAACTACATTTAAATGACTAGGATTTATAGAGATAGAACTTTGATAAAAAGATTGTTCATCTTATAAAGAGTTGGCTATAATCGATGTATATTATTTAACAACACTAAAGCTTGCAAGTATCTTTTAATCAAGCACACAAAGGAGCTGCTTAAGCCTGCAAGAAAGCAGGGAAAACACTTTTTACATACAGCATACTGTTAGTTGGCAGCAATTCTCTTTAAGGCACCCAAATTTTCATACAGATACAGGTTAGGGGATTTGAATTAGAAAATTTACTCTAGTTATGGAGATATTTTAGAGGTGGTTTAAAAATGGGTCCATGGTCCTCATATGAAAACTCCACAGTGAATATCACACTTCCAGTTTTTCCCCTAAGGTCAAGAACAAGAAAAGGATTTCCATTCTCACTACTTCTACTTCATATAGACTGGAAGTCCTACCCTCAGCAATCAGAAAACAACAAGAAATAAAAAATATCCAAATTGGTAAGGAAGAAGTAAAACTTGCACTATTTGCAAATGACATGGTACTATGTAGAAAAAAACCCTAAAGATGCCACCAAAAAACTACCAGAACTGATAAATGAATTCACTAGCCTCTCCGGATACAAAATCAATGTATAGATATCTATTACATTTCTATATACTAATAATGAAACAGCAGAAAGAGCAATTAAGAAAACAATCCCTTTTACAGTTACACCAAAAATAATAAAGTACCTAGGAATAAATTTAACCAAGGGGGTGATAGACCTGTACTCTGAAAACTATAAAATATGGATGAGGAAAAGTGAAGAGTATGCAAAGAAATGGAAAGATTTTCTATGTTCAATGATCAAAAGAACAAATATTGTTAAAATGTCTATACTACCCAAAGCAATCTACAGATTTAGTACAATCCCTATTAAAATATGAATAGCATCTTTCACACACCTAGAACAAACAATCCTAAAAATTTGTATGGAACTACAAAAACCCCTGAATAGCTAAAGCAATCTTGAAAAAGAAAAGAAAAGTTGGAGGTATCACAATCATAGATTTCAAGCTATATTACAAAGCTGTAGTAATCAAAACAGTATGGTAATGGCACAAAAATAGACACATAAACCAACAGAACAGAATGGAAAATCCAGATATAAACCCACAATTACATGGCCAATTAGTCTTCAACAAAGAAGGAAAGAATATGGGCACCTGGGTGGCTCCTTGGTTGAGCATCTGCCTTTGGCTCAGGTCATGATCCCGGGTCCCCAGGATGGAGTTCCGCATTGGCTCCCTACAGGGAGCCTGCCTCTTCCTCTGCCTCTGTCTCAGCCTCTCTTTCTGTGTCTCTCATGAATAAATAAATAAATTTTTTTTTTTTTAAAAGCAGGAAAGACTATCCAGGGGGAAAAAGACAGTCTCTTCAATAAATGGTGTTGGGAAAACTGGACAGCTATATGCAAAAGAACCAAACTGGTCCACTTTTTTACATCATACACAGAAATGAACTTGAAATGGATTAAAGACTTAATTGTGAGATCTGAAACCATAAAAATCCTAGAAGATAGTACAGGGAATAATCTCTTTGACATCAGTTGTAACAACATTTTTCTAGATACATCACCTGAGGTAAGGGAAATACAAGCAAAAATAAACTATTGAGACTACACCAAAATAAAAAGCTTCTGCACAGCAAAGGAAATATCTAAAAGGTAACCTATTCAATGGAAGAAGATATTTGCAAATGACATATCTGATTAAGGGTTAGTTTATATAACTTAATACTCAAAAACAAATAATCCAATTGAAAAATGGGCTGCAGACACGAACAATATTTCTCTTAAAACAAAACAAAACAAAAAACAAAAAAACCCATACGGATGGCCAACAGACACATGAAAAGGTGCTCACCATCTTTCATCATCAGAGAAATGCAATGAAAACCAGAAGGAGGTATCACCTCACACCTGTCAAATGGCTAAAGTAAAAAATACAAACAAGTGTTGGCTAGGATATGGAAAAGAAAGAATTCTCTTGAACTACTGGAAGGAATGTAACCTGGTGCAGCCATTCTGTTAAATAGTATGGAGGTTCCTCAAAAAATTAAAAATAGAACTACCCTACATACCAGTAATCGCACTACTGGATACCTACCCCCAAAATACAGAAGCACTAACTCAAAGGGATACAATCCACGACTATAGCAGCATTATTTACAAAAGCCAAATTATGGAAGCAGCCCAAGTGTCCACTGATAGATGAATGCATAAAGAAGATGTCATATACATATGTATTATTCAGCCATAAAAAGAATGAAATCTTTACCATTTGCAACAACATGGATGGAGCCGGAGAGCATAATGCTAAGTGCAATGAGTCAGTCTGAGAAAGACAAATACCATATGATTTCTCTTATATGTGGAATTTAAGAAACACAACAAACAAGCAAAAGAAAAAAAAGAGAATGAGAGAGAGAGAGAAACCAAGAAACAGACTCTTTGACTACAGGGAACAAACTGATGGTTACCAGAGGGGAGGTGGGAGGGGGGATGGGTGATTGAGGTGATTTCGATTAAAGAGTACACTTGTGATGAACACTGGGTGATGTATGGAATTGTACACCTGAAACTAACATAGCACTGTATGTTAACTAAAGTGGAATTAAAATAAAAACTTAGTTAAAAAAGTGAAAAATAAAAATGGGTCCACAGAATGAGGAAAAAGGGAAACAATTATACAGACATTATACGTTTTATCTCATTTTAGCCATCACTGCCACCTTATAAGATAGGTTTTTGATCCTCATAGCTGTTTTTAAAAAAATTTTTTTATTGGAGTTCAATTTGCCAACATTTAGTATAACACCCAGTGCTCATCTCGCCAAGTGCCCCCCTCAGTGCCCGTCACCCAGTCACCCCAAACCCCTGCCCACCTCCCTTTCCACTACCTCTTGTTCATTTCCCAGTTTGGTGTCTCTCATATTTTGTCACGCTCACTGATATTTTCACTCATTTTCTCTCCTTTCCCATTATTCCCTTTCATTAACTTTTATATTCCCCAAATGAATGAGACCATATAATGTTTGTCCTTTTCCGATTGACTTATTTTACCCAGCATAATACCCTCCAGGTCCCTCCACATTGAAGCAAATGGTGGGTATTTGTCCTTTCTAATGGCTGAGTAATATTCCATTGTATACATAGACCACAGCTTCTTTATCCATTCATCTCTCATAGCTGTTAATTTACATAAATTAAAGATTATAAGACTATATAGAAGTTAAAGGTTGGGTTTAAAACTAATTTAGTGCTATTCTATGTAAAATCACATTTACATTCAATGATAAGAGATGGGATGGTCTGATATGATAGATGGAAATAATTGCTAGAGTAGTTAGAGATTTGATGATTTCTGAAGAAAGTCACTTCTTTTTTGGCCTGGGGAATTGTTTATTATATTGCTATACATACTTTGTTAATATATTTTATAATGTAATAATACTTACATTTTGCTTTTAGTAGGAGAAAGTATTTAATTTGTTTCTACATTATTGTATTTTATTAAATATTAACCCATTTATTTTTTATCTAAGAATGTACTATTTACATCAGTATTTTAATAAATAGATCTATTATCTATATCTTTTGCTAAGTGTAATAAGAACCACATATAATTAAATCAGGAAAACCTAGTCTGTTAGTTGATGCTGCTATAATTAAACTTCAGCTACAGTGAGTATTTTATTTTTTAAAAAGATTTTATTTATTTATTCATGAGAGACACAGAAAGAGAAGCAGAGGAAAAGCAGGCTCCCCGTGGTGAGCCCAATGCAGCACTCGATCCCAGGACCCAGGGAACACGACCTAAGTCAAAGGCAGACACTCAACCACTGACGCACCCAGGTGCCCCTAGAGTGGATTATTGATCATCATTTCTCTGATTAGAAATTTGCAAGGGCTTCTAAAGATGGTAAATAGACCATACATGTTTTTACTTCTAAGACCTGCAAAAATGATAATACTGGAATAAAAAATAAATAACATCACAATGGATGGGCTATGCACAGATGAGAGATTTCAAAAAATTAATGTGAGCTAGAAAACAGAGAAACACTGCAGCCTTGGGGCACAGGAACCACAGCCTGGTAGACATGGAGTCGCAGAAGCTAAGACAGGACCCATGGATCTGTAGAATCAGAGGGAGATTCAGGAGGTGAATCTCACAGATACCTGGTAAGAGGACAGTGAGAGCAGGAGGGACAGGTGGGGCTGAAAATGGGGAGATTAACTGAATATTTGTATAAGGAACAGTCGGCATCCACATCCACTGAATTCCTAAAGCAACAATCAACGGGTTCCTCTTGGAGGAAATCAATCCTAGACCAAAGAATAGCTTTAGGGGCTGGCATTTAGGGGACACCCCACTGCAAAGGCTAGTTCCCTGGCCTAATCACCCAAAACATCTGAAATCAAGAAAAGCTGTCTTTGTATGTAAATCTCCTACTAATCAGCTGTTTATTGTCTAATTTTCAAATATGAACCTTTCACCAAGAAATGCCAGGTATTTAAAAAAAAGCCGCCTGTGTCAAAGGGAAATAAACACAAGCAAACAGGAAAAAGAAGGTGAACTGGAGGAAATGGGTAATTTAGTGAAAAAAGGGAACTTTAAAAAGACCCCTACCTGGTATCCTCAGGGACAGTGAACAGATATCATATTCACGAAATAGCAATAATGATAATTGTAATAGAGGTGATAATAGTAAATATGTATAAGGCTTACTCTATTCCAGATTTTGTTCTCAGTGCTTTATGTTTAGCAGCTCATTTAATTCTCAGGACTCTGAGATAGGCATACTATCATTATCTCCATTTCAGGTTAGGACAGAGACACAAAATTTAAAACTGCTCAAGATCACAGAGGTAAGTGTGGGAGACTGGGATTTAAACTCAGTCTGGCTCCAGAATCTGTGTACTTAATTACCACCCTTTTCAACTTAAAATAAACAAAACCCCAAGAGAATATGAAAGACTCTTGGAAAATAAAAACAAAATTTTATATTTCAACCCTCCTACAGATTTCTTTCTTGGAATGGAGAGCACTGCATGGAAGTAGATTTAAAAAGACAGCATCATAGAAAAGATGAGACATTCGATGTTCAGCCATGTGGTACTTCATAGAATAACAGAAGTCACAGAAAGAAAGAAGAAAAAATAAAGAAGAAAGGGGTGGAAATTACTAAAGAAATAATACAAGATAATTGTATCTTGTATCTCCGGTGATCACACCGGAGAAGGGGTGTACGAAACCCCTCAGATGAAAATGCTCACTGAATACAACAGAAAAATATAAACAGAAAAAGGCTTATTACTCCAAGACACATCATCACCAAGAAAAGCACCAAGAAAAACAAAGACGGTGCCCAAAAGTTGCCAAGCAAAAAAACAATGAGCTGCAGGCTCACGCTGGTGTTAATGAATTTTAGAAGACTGAACCATCACTTTCCAAGTTCAGAGAGAAAATTATTTGTGCTCTAGAATTCCAGAGAAACTAGAATTCAGAAGGAAGCAGTTAAGTAGGCAGCAAGAGCTTCTCTTCAGCATATTATTTTTGTTTTGTTTTAAGATTGTATTTATTTATTTATTCATGAGAGACACACAGAAAGAGGCAGAGACACAGGCAGAGGGAGAAGCAGGCTCCATGTGGGGAGCCTGATGCAAGACTCGATTCCAGGCCCGGGATCACACCCTGAGCCGAAGGCAGACGCTCAACCACTGAGCCACCCAGGGGTCCCTCTTCAGCCTATTCTTTAAAGGTGGTGCCTTTCCTATAAGGTTTAACACAATGATCATTAAGACTTCCATAAAAAGAAGTTAGAAGCGGTACAAAATGTCAGTTTTTAGACAGTGTCTCATGTGGAGCAGGCGGTCAAAATATGGCATCTTCAAATGTGAATTCTCCCTTTCCAATACTGATGCACACACGCCCACCTCTTCCTTCTTCCCCCAGTGGGGCCCTGCTCCCAGGCTGGCACCTTTGTGATGTTAGAATCTGGATATATCTCTAGTGAGAATAAAGTAAAAAAACATTTTAAACATGTGAAAGTTAAAAAAAATTGTCATTCAAATATATTTTTTAATAGAAAGCTGCTGAGGGATATGCTTTATTAAAGGAGGATATACACTGAGAAACAGAAAAATGTAGGTTGTCTGCTGTAGTGCCAATGAAAAGAGCAGGAAAGGGAAGCCGAAGAATGGTGGCTGTGCAGCCAGAGTATATAAGGCTCCAGAAGAGTAGTTCCCAGGGAAAAACAAAAAACAAAAAAACACAAAACACCAGAGCATTTTATATGGTGCAGAGTTGGAAAGAACTGGGAATATGATAAAGAAAAATAATGAAAAAAAAAACCCAAAAAAGGAAATAAGAAATTTTAAGAAAACTGAAAAATTGCATAAGTAAAGACACAAAGCAGTAGCATCGCAGTAGACTGGGATGATAACCAGTCATTGATTAAAATGATTCTGTATCAGAAATGGTTCTAGCTGTCAAGAATATAGCGAGGAGGGGAAAAGAACAAACAAACAAAAAATCAAACAGATTAAACTAGATGATAATCCTTGTCTTCTTGAAGCTATAGTCAAGAATGAGGAGAGTGACAATAATTTCAAAAATTAAATGAAATAAAATATATAATCTGTATTAACAATAAGTGCTATGGAGAAAAACACAACAAGGAAGGTATAGGAAGGATCCCAGGTAGAGGAGTTGCTATTTCTAATAACATGGCCAGAACAGCCCTACTGGCAGCTGCCACCTGGGCTGAGTACTTAAGGAAGGGAGGGAGTGGGCAATGTAGTCATCTGGGTGAATGGAGGTTCCAGGTGGAGGAGGAAGCAGCAAATGCAAAGGGCCTTTTCACACAATCATGTAAATACTTAATTGTGGCTATAAAATAGATGTAGGGGCGCGTGGGTGGCTCAGCAGTTGAGCATCTGCCTTTGGCTCAGGGCATGATTCTGGGGTCCCGGGATGGAGTCCCACCTCGGGCTCCCAGCAGGGAGCCTGCTTCTCCCTCTGCCTGTGTCTCTGCCTCTCTCTCTGTGTCTCTCATGAATAAATTAAAAAAAAGAAAGATGTAAATGGCATCAATTTTAGAGATACAGAAATGAAAGAACTGAGGACAGAACCACGGAGGAGGTGAGTGTACTAATATCTTCATCTGACAAGTGGGCCCAATCCCAAAGTGGCACCTATAGTTAAAGGTATTCATTTATTAACCACAGAAAAACTGTTACAACAGAAAAACCAGACATAAAGATAAAAGTAACTGAAGAATGATAGACAAAAAGTAGAGGCAGACTGAGTGTAGAATGCCTCTTTTATTTATGTGTGTTAATAATATATGATGCCTAAAAGTGATAAATAAAAAATCTGAGGCAAGGGGAGCCTGGGTGGCTGGTTGGTTGGGTGTTTGCTTTCAGACTGGGTCATGCTCTTGGGGTCCTGAGATTGAGAACCCTGTTGGGCTCCCTACTCAGCAGAGAGCCTGCCTTTCCCTCCCCCTCTGCGGCTCCCCCCACTGCTTTTGCACACACTCTCTTGCTCTTTCTCTCTAATAAATAAATAAAATCTTTAAAAAAAAATCTGAGGTGAAAGCAAATTACTTTTTACTTGAATACATGAAGATATCAGAAGGCAAAGCAGAAAGAGAAGTGAGGCTTAAGTGGGAGAAGGTGATCACACAACTGATTTTAACCAAGTGCGCAAATGTGATTTACACACACACCTTTTGGAGGTCTATTACTCTTAGGATAAATATCAAAATCCTAAACAAGGCCTACAGGACCCTTTCTGTCTTACCAGCCTCATGCTCCCTCCCCTGAACTCTGCTCTGGACACACCTCCCTTGCATTTCCTGAGCAAGCAAGGACCTCTAAGCTTCTGACATTTTATCTCAAATGCCTCTGGCCCAATATGCCGCACTCCTGGACTGAACTTATCCATTAGGAACAGTAGGCACAAGTGCCTAGAACCCACAATACTCTTAGGGGTCCCAGAAAAAGTTTTCTTTGAAAATAAGAAATAAAACCCTTTAGGACAAACAAAAATACTTTAGTATATCATATTAACATATTTATCTCTATACCAGTATGATTGCAAAATACAATTTTTAATGTTTCTTATGGAAGAAGGGGCCCATAAAAGCAAAAGTGCCTACTGAAGTTGTTAAAATGGAATCCACAACTCTTTTAAACATATTTAAATAATAGATGAAAAAGGGAGGGAATTAACAAAACAAAATATTTACCTAATTCACCTAGTATATGGAATACTACTATACTGTAGTATTAATACCAAAGTCATAGTGTAGTCCTTGAATCTCCCTTTCCCCAGTTCTACTGACCTAGTGACTCCTACTCAACCGTCAGATCTCAGCTAAATTGCCCCTTTCTCAGGTGATAAGGGACAGGTGGGGCTAGGTAGGGAGAGACAGGTAGCGGCTACAGGATCAGGCTCACAGAAATTCCAGAAATGCTAAGGCATAAGGAAACCAGAGATAAGGGAACAAACCAGACCACCCTGCCCTGGGCATCAGAGGTGGGGTCTTTCTATGGCAGTCACATTGTGGCCACAAAGAACGACCAGACCTCAAAGAGTAAGCAAGCCCCTACGATGTTATCACCAGTCCTTACTCAAACCAAGACATCACAAGAATAATAAGGCCACAAGCTCCTTGGTTAGTTCTAATAAAAGACCTGTCAGTGGAGGTCCACATTGGCAACCTGGTCGGGGGCCCCTATCACTCCTGAGAGCTTTTTTTTTTCTGTATCTTTGCTTAATAAAACTCTTGCTGTACTCACTCTCCCTCATCTGCGATATTCATTCTTGAACTCTCTGAGAGAAGAACCTCGCTCTCCTGCTTCATAGGGACTCTGGCTGATTCTCCTAGACAATATGAGGTCCCTACATATGTTCTCCCATCACCTTGAAATATAGAAATGAAATAATTATGTAAATTTGCACTTAATGAAGTCAGGAACTGTGTCTACCTCGTTACCACCATATCCCCAGGACAATACCTTGTATTCAGCGATGTGAGATCCTGAAAGACAGAATTTTCTACTGTGGCTCTCTCAAGTCCTTGGCTCAGTTTTCTGATCCTAGATTCACTACTATTTAATCTCTTATTAACTATCTCTTCATTTTAAAAGTGGGAATAATAATGGGAGTTATAGGGGATCCCTGGGTGGCGCAGCGGTTTGGCGCCTGCCTTTGGCCCAGGGCGCGATCCTGGAGACCCGGGATCGAATCCCACGTCGGGCTCACGGTGCATGGAGCCTGCTTCTCCCTCTGCCTGTGTCTCTGCCTCTCTCTCTCTCTCTCTCTGTGACTGTCATAAATAAATTAAAAAAAAAAAAATAATGGGAGTTATGAGTTAGAATGAGTTAGAACAGTGCCTGACACACAGTGAAAAGTCTAGCTATTAAAAAAACAAAACAAAAAAACCCTATCCTTTCTTTGTGTTATTAGATTATTACTACTGCACTACTATTTTTCATTACTATTATCATCATATTATTCCATATGCTGGGTGAATTAGATAAATATTTTGTCTTGTTAATTTCCTTTTTACTATTATGTAAATATGTTTAAAAGAGTTGTGGATGCCATTTTAACAACTTAAGTGACAAGTTTTGGGGAAAAAGTTAGAGCAAATAGCTATAAAGACAGAAAAGAACTGAAGTTGTGGTAACTAAAAATACATAATTATCCATGAATTCAAGATGTCAGGGCTTTCAAAATATCCATACCCACCAATTCATAATTTTACATGATAAGATCAGGCTAGAAGAACATTTTTAGCAAAGAATAGTAAATCAGAATTCTCTTAAACATAAATTTCCATGAAAATCTAATAAAAATGAGAGGTAGAATTTATTATCTTAAAATTTTTTTTTACCTATTTCCCTTAAATAGATGCTCTACAGAGTTGAACACAATTTTCAATAGTGATATTACTTTCTTGGAGTTATAATTTTTTATACATAATTCCTCTGCACGTAAATAAAAATACATACCCCAAAGCAGTAAACATAAAATAAAGCAACAGTAACTGAAAAGCCTACCAAGGGTTTTCATTTCGGCAAACATTTATCTTACCATCTAAGCTTCAGACTCCAGAGATGACCCTTGGGATAAAATGACAGACTTAGGTTTGATTCCCACTGGTATTTCAAACAATACGGCACAACCTGAGGACCATTTTTTGAGGATAAATGACTGGCTAGGAGCAGTGCAGTCCTGAGGCTTTGCCTGGGGCCTATGCTCTCACCTAATCATTATTCACAATCCCCCAGAAAAGCCTCCAGCTAAAATTGTGATTGCTATTTAGGACTAAACTTGCAAATTCAATTTGGAAAATCCTTTCTTCGTTCATGATTTCATTTTTTGTTTAATTCATGTGCACCTTTAGATATCAACTATAGCAAGCATTAAAACCTAGAGCCATAGTCCATCTGTTTTGAGTGTTACTTTCTTTACCAATTTATAAAAGATATTTTAATAGCAAAAATGCCTAAGGACTACATTGCATAATATATGCAATTAAAAATGTAAAGTCCTCAAAGGGGGTATGAAAAGCAGTGATAATGAACAAGGGTTCTGCAAATTTAGAATTTTGTAATAGAGTTCTCATAAGCCATTTTTCATTTAAAAAGCCAAAACAGTTTTTATGAATGCAAAAATGAATTGAGGGATGCAACAGTCTCTGAAAATCAGGGAATAAGCTAGAGTCAAATCAAACCACAAAGTTCTTTAATTAGGCCTTTCACTTTTTAATTAGGCTTTTTTTTTTTTTTACTTAGTTGTAAAAAAATAGTTTTTGCTGTCTATCCTGCCAATATATTCTACTCTTGCTTTATTTCTAGGATTGACCATTGCAACTCTCTCACTGTTCTTCCAGTAATTCTGTCTGCATTCGTTGATAGTGACGCATAATTTCTTACTGATTATAACACAAGAGTCTCCTCTCTAAAGACCAGCAATTCAGAATGAGGGCTGTATGTCTCAGACTGCTTGAACTAGAGTCAGATTCCTTATCTCTATAAAGGGGATAATAATGAATGTTACCTCGAAGTAATAAGTGACAATAAGTGAGACAAATGACTGAGAGTATTTAGTAGATTGAGAAAATGAAAAAAAAAAAAACACATTTGTATGATTTGGGACAAAGCTGAGTCAAACTCTCTGCTCTTTTGTTTTCTCATTCATAAAATGAAATAATTAATCCAAAGTTCTTTCTTAACTATAAAAACTTACATGATTTTACTTAGCTTTTGCTAAGGTTAGGACTTACTTTCCTTCTCTCTTTTTAATGTGTATTGACAATTCTGTTTCTAGTTGGGACTCATTTGCTTTTTGTAGCCTTCTTCTTTGAATGAGAACCACATGTGATGATATTCTGTACTCCTACTGGCCCTAGTAGTCATGGGGTATTTTCCTAATTGCTTATGATGAAGTACTACATTATCAAACTCCACAGAAGATCCTGAGAAGGTATTGCTTCCTTCTGAACTTGTACCTTAAAAGTGAATCAGACATTAATTATATATAGTATGTAAAACTTGTTATGTTTCTGGAGAGGCATATGTAGAGTTTTACTCAAAAAAGCTAACCTTATATGGCAAAAATGAAGCCCATAAAAGCAAAACATATCAAAACATTAAAAAAATAAAAAAAATAAGAAAAATAATTGTATTATATGTGACTTGTAGTGTTAATATTCTTAATATGATTCTTGACTCTTATTAATAAAGAAAAAACATCAAAGACCCCCAAGAAAAATTTGGAATGGGGCATAAGTGAGATAGGCATAAAAAATATAAAGGATAAATAAACAAAGATATACATGTCACTACTAATCAAATAGATGAAAATTAGGATGCCATATACTTTTCTCACTCAAGATTTATTTAAAAACAAAAACAAAGATTCCAGATTTATTTATGAAAAGACTATAGAGAAAGTGGCATACTGCTGGTGGAAATGTAAATTGGTAGAGCCTTTCAATATATTTTTACTTCGATTTACCACTTCCATTTTTAAGAATATACCATAAGCTAGCATTTTCCAAAGTTTTCAGACGTTATTTTTGTGTGTGTACGTAAAAGTCTAAATTTAATTTTAAATGTATACAATAGCATTTAAAAAGTTTTCCTTTTTTTAATAAACTTTATTTTTCAGAGAAGTTTTAGGTTCCCAGCAAAATTGAGTGCAAAGTACAGCAATTTCCCATATTGTCCCCTGTCCCCGTACGCATATAACTTCTCCAACTATCAACATCCTGCAGACAGATGCTATTTTAAGAAAGGATTCCAGAGCCAAATATATATTTGATTACTAAGACCACTGTATATGACTATGCATTGTTATTCTCCAAGATGGTGAATAAAGGACAGTGGTTCTTTATGTTATAGGCGATGGAACCCTTTCATCAGAGAGCGTGATTAGGAATTAAGGCTCTGCAACTAGAAACTGTCTGAAAAAATAATTAGACACAAGTACAAAGAGGCATGTAAAAGAATGTTCACTGAAATCATGTTTAACACAGGAAAAAAACTGGACAGATCCCACATACTCAATAATTGGAAAGTGGTTACATAATTTGTGTTATATCCTTAAACTGGAATAGTATATAACCATTAATAATAGAAATGCAGAGGATATTTACAGACATGAAAACTACTGCAATAACTGCTAAGTAAAAGAAGCAATCTAGCCAAGGAGCACTTATATTCTATTGTCCCTAATTCTAATCATAATAATTAGATAGATACATATATTATGCATTATATACATTCATATCAATAAATTCAGAAAGACATACAACAAAATATAATGAGTAATTATCACACAGGGGCAGGATTACTATACTTTTCTGTATTGCCTTATCTTTTTTTTATAATGAACATCTATTAATTTTATAATAGAAATATTTTTTATTTTATTTTTTTAGAAATATTTTTTAAAGGCTATGTGTTTACGTGTCTTTACTGTTTGGGGACATCTGGTATTTTATTCTATAGGTATCAGATGCTTGTCACATTTAATAAAAATTAAGTTCACAGTCAAGAAAACTGTAATTATATAAAGAATTCATAGATAGAAAACACAATTCCTACCTTCTGGAGAGAAACTGATAAAAACATAACAAGTGCTGCGAGAGCCAGCAGCGTAATGGAGGCAGTAAATCTCTAGATGCTCTATGTCTTTACGAGTCCCTATAAGGGAGTACCTCTTCTCTCTGTAACAGAAATAACATAAACACACACATTTATTTAAAGGAGCAGCTGAAGGAAAATCATCCTTAGCTTGGAGCTATACAGGCTGCCTGTTTTCAAGTGGGATCTCTCAGGTAAACAGTTGGAAATATTATCACCTACTTTCTGTATGACCTTGGAAAAGTTACTTATCATTCTTCATGCTCAATTTCCTCACCTGTAAATGGGGATAGTGATATTATCAACCATAAAGATTAATATTCATAAAGTACTGATAGGAGTGCCAGATACTGTTGCTGTATATGTGGTTTTTAAAAATAAAAAGTGGGACTGAGGGCAGCCCCGGTGGCCCAGCGGTTTAGCGCCGCCTTCGGCCCAGGGCAGATCCTGGAGACCCGGGATTGAGTCCCATGTCAGGCTCCCTGCATGGAGCTTGCTTCTCCCTCTGCCTGCGTGCCTGCGTCTCTCTCTCTCTCTGTCTCTGTCTCTCTCTCTCTCTCGGGCTCCCTGCATGGAGCCTGCTTCTCCCTCTGCCTGTGTCTCTGCCTCTCTCTCTCTGTGCCTCTTATGAATAAATAAAAAGAAAAAAAAAGTGGGATTGATGTTATTAATAGAGATCCTATAGAGCATATTACTATCAGATACATTTTATTTCTGTTACTATTTCAAGTAATTCTCACCTTGATTCTATGCGGTATTAGTATTATTACTACTTGGCCTTCAGCTGTGCATTAATTTTATCAGCTCCCTAAGCTGATATAAAGAATTTCACAAAAACTGATCAATTGAAAAAGAAATATTTTTTGTGTTTCCAAAATGATATCCATTGGATAAAATACTATGTACTAATGGTCTGGTCTATTTAAGTACTGAACCACTTAGACATTACTTGATAAGTTTAAAATAAAAGCAAGGTCAATTGAAAACGTGTGTCGGACCTTAAGCCATAGCAGTATGATATGCTTTTCTACTATGTACCCAGTTTCCTCTTATTTTTGATATGATACCTTGAGAAGGCACAGCATCACCAATGAGGTATTCTTGCCAAGAATATTTAGTCTGAAGCTAATAATAAAAAAAAATTCAGAAAAATCTAAAGTAAGGGACAGCTTGCAAACACTGGCCCAGGCTTAAAAAATATCAATGACATGACACAAAGAAGATGGGAATTTTTTCTAGATTAAAGGATATTAAATGGATATGACAACTGAATGCAATGAATGATTCCTAATTGGATCTTGGATGAGAGAAAAAAAAAAAGACAGCTATATTTACTGGACAATTGGGAAATCTAAAATGCAGATTTCAGAAATCTTTATCAGTGAATAAATCTAAAATTAGGTGATTTGTACTTATAGATAAAATTATGAATTCATGCATTTATATTGATCACAATTTATTAAATACACCTATTCAGTGTGATATGCCTGAAGATTACAAAAGTTCCTGCGAGTAACAAAGATGTGGCTTAGCCAGAGTTCAGGTGAAGGGTATTGAGGACCTTTTTACCTAAGTCCAGCAAGTTAGCAAAATAGCTAAACTATGTATTTGTTATATTTGAGACCCAGGCCCTCTTCCTACTAAATTATTTTCCCTTCTAAGGGAAAGGAAACATTAAGAATGTTGGAGCAAGTTGCTTCATGCATTCCTCAGTAAAGAGGGGCACATCAGGAAGCAGAGAAGGCAAAAAATAGATGGCTTTGCCAAAAGAGCTACTTGCTGCCTGTGGCTGAGAATTAGAAAATCTGAAGCCTGGGAGGTTAACAAAGTCAAATTATAAGTGTTTTATAATTATCTTTTACTTATTTTTTAATAGGCTATTTTTATGATATAGAATTTGAAAGATATGAAGCAACAGTGATAATTTCTCTTCCAGTCTTGTCCCCCAGACAAGACTGTTTTACCTCCTCAGAGGCAACCTCTGCTAATAGATTCATGTATTCTTCCAGAAATGTTTAATGCACTGTGGTATCTACACTAGTGTTTACAGAAATGGAGCAGGTTATATATACTGTTCTACACCTTACTTTCTTCTTAGTATGTTTTGTTAATTGATCATTCTAGTACCGTTGCCTTACTTTATATTATTATTATAATGCTATACCATAAAAACTATTGACAAGAATACAAGAGGATGTAAAGATGTTTTCATATGCTAAGGAAATAACATGATGGCCATCAGGAAGAAAAAGCATTGAGGTGTCTGAGTGTAGAGTACTGAAGACACTAACTAAGTAATGTACCTGGGAGGATTTGTCTGAAGACTTCTTTGGATTCTAAGCAGGCGGGTGTATTGTGACCGAGCTTCTGAAAAGTTGCTGAAGTCTCTATCCTGAGAAGGGTGCAAAAGTGGCTAAGACTGAGCTGGCATACACGAAGGAGACTGGGGTTTGAAGAAACAGGGTGAAGAGTGCATGGTCATTACAACTGGAGATCATAGCAAGAATCATGGCAGTAGATCTAGTATATGAATTCCAGAGGCCAAGCAAGAGGAATTACGTCTTGGTGGATGCTGGCACATGCCCCATTGCTGGCCAAAATGTCAAGGGTCAAGCAATAATTCAGGGGAGACAAGCAAGCAGAGAGAAGAGTATGGAAACCCATACATCCACTGATGCCAGGATGATATGAGTCTCCCAGGAACCTGGAGAAGAGTAGAAGGGATGGAGAGAATCCTTCTAAGCTCAAGGGAAGAATCTTGGTTTAAAGCCTAAATTGACACAATTTTACTTTTTTTTTTTTTTTTTTTTTTATTTATGATAGTCATAGAGAGAGAGAGAGAGAGGGGCAGAGACACAGGCAGAGGGAGAAGCAGGCTCCATGCACCGGGAGCGCGACATGGGATTCGATCCCGGGTCTCCAGGATCGCGCCCTGGGCCAAAGGCAGGCGCCAAACCGCTGCGCCACCCAGGGATCCCACAATTTTACTTTAGAAGTAACCAAGCAACTACCAGTTGGCAAGATTAATTTTTCCTTTATCTGTGGTTTTAGTGGGGAGTGCCAGGAAAACGGGTTTGTGAGATATCAATTTTTAGATTTGGAAAACTGTATTTTACACACTTGAGATAAGCAACTATAAAATTTAAATCTACATAGCCAGCTTATAGAGCTGTTATAAAAATTCAATGAAATTGTTCTGTAAAAATGTACAAAAAATATATGGTGTGATTTTCTGGTTATAATTTCTTATTTAATTTAATTTTATTATTTTTTTATATTTATATATTTTTTTCTGGTTATGATTTCTAATAGTAACTCTCCTTCAACTTCCCAAGTTCCGGGGACCTTTAATGCACTCCCATAATGCCAGATTTTGTATACACATTCACTTCACAAGAGTATTAGCTTTGAAGTAAGTGAATCCTGGTTTCAAATTCTACCTTTGTTGCCACTACCTGTGTAAGTGTGGGGAAATAACTTCTTTGAGTCTTGGGTCTTTAGTTGTAAAACAGTATGACAGCACAGAAAATATAATCAATAATATTGTAACAATATTATGTGTATGATGAGCACTGAGTAACAAATAGAATTGCTGAATCAATACACTGTACACCTGAAACTAATACAACATTGTATATTAATTATACTTCAATAAAAAATATATCCCTTCTCAATATTCTTAATACAAATCTATCCAAAAAAAATGTGTGACTGGGATCCCTGGGTGGCTTAGCGGTTTGGCACCTGCCTTTGGCCTGGGGCGCGATCCTGGACTCCTGGGATCCAGTCCCGTGTCAGGCTCCCGGCATGGAGCCTGCTTCTCCCTCCTCCTGTGTCTCTGCCTCTCTCTTTCTCTCTCTATATCTATCATGAATAAATAAAAAATAAATCTTAAAAAATATGTGTGACTATCAAAAATTATTTCTTACATGTATGTATAACACATTGGCCCATTGTTGGTGGACCTACTGATTAAAGTTTATATTGCCCAGTTTTTGATTTGAAAAGTTTGATCATATCATATGTCCTTACTATGCAAGATTGATCTCTGTAAAATAAGGTTTCTAGTTACTATTTTCAGGCTGATGGAGTAATAAATATCCCCACATACCGTGAAGGAAGCAGGTCTCTGTCATAAAAAAAAAGCATTTAAATATAAAATATAAACATAAACAGCAATCTTCCTAAATCTTACCCTGAGACTGAGTATAGGGATTAGCTATAATTATTTCCCATTTCCTCTAAATAGAAATTTTCTTTTTTATAAAAGGTATTTATTTCAAATCTAACAAATGTTAAAAAGAAACTACTCAGTGGATAATAAAATCAATAATATTGATTTCTTTTTTTTTTAAAGGTATTATTTATTCATGAGAGACACACAGAGAGAAGCAGAGACACAGACAGAGGGAGAAGCAGGCTCCTCACAGGGAGCCCGATGTGGGACTCAATCTCCAGATCCTGAATCACGCCCTGGGCAGAAGGCGGATGCTCAATGCTGAGCCACCCAGGCGTCCCAACAATATTGATTTTTGATTAAAAGAGGTAGATTGAACATAGAGATTTAACTCCATTCCTTTTCAAAACCATACTAAGATACGATATTAAAATTTTTGTTAAAAAGCATAAACCAAGGACGAAAAGGAGAGTGAGAGATAAATGAATAACTGTAACCAAAATTTGGAAGCTAGAATGATGACAGCTAATTGACAGCAGATTCAAACAGGTTGAATCTGAAGCCAGCAGTAGGTAAAGTAAGGAAGCAGTTTTATTTGCACTAATTTCCAAAAAAAATTTGAGAACTGGTGGCACCCAGACTTCTGGAAGCAGGTTAAATCACAGCAAGCCTGGTTAGAAATCAATTTATGAATTATTCTCTTGCATTCCCTCTCTACCATTCACCACTAGACAAGTGCTCCTCCCTCTCTTATCCTGGCCAAAGACTACGTGTTTATTCTTTGGAGTATATAAAACAGAAGATTGCCAAACTGGGAAATTTTGAAGAATTCTGGAGGGCAGAGTACTCTGCTGCTGAAAACAGAATTGAATGAGGTTTTATATAACAAATATTGAGACTCCCAAGTCCTCTCCTACTGGGTTTGCAGAATGCTAGTGACCCATTATAAAGCCTCAAGGCAGGAGAGTGGAAGACTCCTTTGGTGAATATGACTTGAGTAAAAAGTAGTGTTCAGTGAAATGATACTGGGGGTTCCTGAACAAAAAAGCATGTTCAAATGTAGGGAGTTCACAACTATTAAGCTTCAGTTATGTGTTATCCTGGCATCCCCCTTTCTTCCTACCTTAAATATGAACTGACAGCCAATGACCACTAGACATCTGGGGAAAACCCCTGACATGAAAGATGGAGCCTGAAACAACTAACCAACCAACCAACCAAAAAAACCAACCAAACAAATAAAACCAAGAAGCAAACAGAAAATAGAACTGTTCAGGAAAAGAAAATTTCTTTAAAGAGAAAAAATCTTTAAAGAGATAAAAAAAGAATTGCATCCATGAAACAAAAACAGATTGCTTAAAAAAAGAAAAAAAATCAGGAAACAAGAGTTTCTGGGAAACAAAATTATGATTGGAATGGAAGCCTCAATAGAAAGGATGGAAGATGTCCCCAGAAAGTAAAGATATTGAGAGAAAAAACAGATGAGAGAAAGGATAAGAAAATTAGAAGACTCATCTAGGAGGTTCAACATCCAAATAACAGAAAAATAGAAAAGGAAATAGAAAAAAATCATCAAAGAAGTAACTCATGAAAATTTTCCTGAATTAAAGAACATGAATTTCTATATTAAAAGGGCTCAGTGAGTGCTTAGCCAAATGAATGAAAATAGATCCCCTACAGGGCACAACATAACCAAATTTCAGAACTCTGTGGAGAAAATTATAAAAGGTTCCAGAAAGCAAAAATATATAGAACAAAAAGTAGAACGTCTTTCAGCTTTTCACCACTGGAAACTAAAAGGCAATGGAGACAGACCATAAAAATTCTGAAAGAAAATAAATTCCAAACCCCAATTCTGTATTTAGCCACAATGTCAATCAAATATCAGTAAAGCTGAAAGCCATTTTCAGAGAGGCAAGATCAAAGCTATTGGTAGATGTGCTCCATCTTACTGAGAGTAAATGAAGAAGGAAAAGACAGGAGTTTTAAACAGGAGTTAAAACAGGAGTTTTAACTCAAAATGGGAACAAAAGAAGCCCCACAGAGGTTGCAGCTGAACCAGAAACAAGTACACAGAAACAAGCAAATGAGGAACAAGGCAATCATTAATTTTAGGGAAAACAGAGAATTGGAAACATGATGTGGTTCAGCCATGAATTAATTTTATATAGTTATAAAATGTGCTAAATTGAATATGAAGCATCAAAATCATGATATAACTATATTGAGAAGATGCTGTGTTTGTGGCGATGGGGTAGGGTAGGGGATATAACAGACTTAACTCTATGGTTTCCATAGGGAGAAATTAATAGATTATATGTGAAGCTGAAAAAAAATCAAGAAGTAGAAATATAATTATATTATTTAGAAATGTTCTTTTTCATAAATATAAAAAGGAATAGCTAAAAATGAACTGATAATGACTGCCCTGGGAATCAGAAAAGTAGTGGAAAGAATTGCTGAGCAGGAGATTGCTGGAGTTTTTTTTAAGTCTCATAGGACTACTTGATTTTTTAAATCATATCCATGTGTAATTCTGATAAACACAAAACAAAAGAAAAAACAGCATAAGATTGTCATTAGCCATGATCTGTGGAAACTTAGTAGGCATTTATAAATTCTTAAGTGTCACTGTATATGAAGTGCTTTATTATATAACCTTATAGGGTAAGTTCTAGAAAAACAATGTTGAGGCAGAGGGAAATCTGCTTTGGTAGCCAGCCCATGATAGGTATCTAAACATTGCTACTTTAACTGGTAATGATGAAAAACAAAAAGAGGCACTGTATGGGGTTCTAGACTTTCTAGGTTCTGCCTCTTTTTAGTTACAAGATAGTTACAATATCTTGGACAAGATATTAAATCTCTTTTTGCTTGAGATTTCTTCAGTGTAAATCCTTATTTCACAATAATGCTGAGTGTTAACTGATATAGGAACAGCAGTTAGCAAGTGCCCGAGACATAATGAATGTTTAACAGATGTTTGCTATTTTAATTTTATTATTTATTTATTTTTTAAAAAAAATATTTACTCATTCATTCATTCATTCATTGATTCATGAAAACACAGAAGAGAGAGAGGCAGAGACAGGCAGAGAGAGAAGCAGGCTCCATGCTGGGAGCCTGATGTGGGACTCAATCCTGGACTCCAGGATCACCCCCTGGGCCGAAGGCAGGCGCTCAACTGCTGAGCCACCCAGGCATCCCTGCTATTTTCATTTTAATCCCAAATTCCTAACTCTGGATTGTAAGGATCATATCCACTATACCTCCTTCCACTCCTTCCATGGAATTTGGGACAATTTATTCCTCATGTATGTCTTGTTTATCTACTCCACAGAGATCTGACTCAATTTTGCCCTAAAATCAATCATGCCTGGTTCACTTGGAAACATAGACCAGAAATAAATGTCATGCCTGGAACCACCTCTCTTTTCTTATCCACGCCTCTTTCCCTTTCTCTTAGAGCAGCCAGGAGCAGGATTTGTAACCAGAAGACCTAAGTTTGGGTAGGTCACTTAACCTTTCAGAGTATTGCTTTTTTTGCTTGTAAAGTGCACATGAAAATACCTACTGGAAAAGACATTTGATGTTTGCCTCCCTACCATGCTTTCCTGCTACTTCTGAGAACTGTATCCTGATTTTCACTTGGACAACTCCCAGCTATAGAGGAGGGTCTAATTGGCAAAGCCCTACCCCCCCGTCCACAGTTACATGCTCAAGGATGAGCTCTTAACCAAATGAAGACCAGTGACACTCAAAACTGTTCATGTCACCAAATGTGGGCTGACAATGGAGCCAATTTAGCTCCAAATTAGCCTATCTGAAGACCATTCCATGCTATGAACCAATGTATCATTTCTTTAGTCAAAGTCAGTGTCTGTGTGTGTGTGTCTGTGTATGTTCATGTGTGTGTGTGTGTGCACACACATATGTGTTTTGGCATGGGGTGGGCAGAGAGGGAGAATATTTTTCATTGCAACCAAGTGAGTCTTAACTCCTACCCACTATGTAAGTATTATCTCCACTATTTCTATGACCAACTAAGATGATAAATAAACTGAAAATTTGGTAAACATAAAGGTGTACACAAATGTTAACTATTATTACCATAGTTTTTATTTTTTATTATTATTATTTTTTTAAATTTTTATTTATTTATGATAGTCACACAGAGTGAGAGAGAGGCAGAGACATAGGCAGAGGGAGAAGCAGGTTCCATGCACCAGGAGCCCGACGTGGGATTCGATCCCGGGTCTCCAGGATCGCGCCCTGGGCCAAAGGCAGGCGCCAAACCGCTGCGCCACCCAGGGATCCCTACCATAGTTTTTAATAACGTAAACCCAACTTCTTCACAGAGCAAACTATGTGTTACAAAAGATTTTCACAAAAACCAAAGTCATCTTACAGTCGATGTGTTGGATATTATTTGTGAATATTTATTTTGCATGAAAACATAAGGCTATGCCATTGTTCAACTCATTCCAGGTCATTCATGTGACAGCAGCTCAGATGGCTTTCTTATTCATCAAACTCAAAAGGTTAGGGTAGTAACCCCCATATCTCTATCATACTCTTTGATATTTATGGCTGTATGCTCCATATATCTGTGTGAATCCTTTGAAAATATGAATTCTGTAGTAGTTTCCTAAAACGGAATTTTATCAGATTAATTAGTCAAGTCTGGAGTACTTTGATAATTGTTTTATGATTTATTAATAAAACACGAATTAAAGGGAAATTTAAAAATAGTACCTATTTCATATAAAAGCTGGTTTTATAAACCTGTAAAATAAAATACTTTTATTGAGTAAAATTGGAGTAAAAATTGGAAGTAAATGGGTATTTCAAATGAGCTCGACAGCTTTAAAAAAGGCATTTGTTTTCTTAAATAGATCACTTCTTCATGTGTATAGGATTAATTTGACTGGCAATTCTTTTCTTTCTGGCTAAGCAAAAGTAACCTGTAGCTCGATTCCTGTTTCATTTCTCAGAAACTGAATAAGTGCAGTTGAAATAAATGCCATTTAAAAGTATTTGCAGTTGAAATAAATGCCATTTTGAAGTATTTGCTCCATCTGATATGTTCTTGATCTTATTTCCAGGTTAGGTTCCTTTAGCTAAAGGATAAGCTAATAAGGCAATGAGGATGATTTTTGGTCTCACCCTCCATATCACTTCCTGATGACAACAATGAATATAATGATAAAAAAATTGTAAGCATGAATGTATACATCTTCTTATGAGGAAAATATCTATTAAAAATTTAAAAAGCCTGGGCTATAATTGTATTTTTATAGAATTAAAGTGAAGAGGTAAGAATGATAATCTCTAGTCAAAAATAAGTTAAAATATCAGTACCCCTGGTAAAAGTTCCATACTAATTCCAAATAGTATTAGACTGATTATTAGTCAGAAAAAACAATTAAATGCTTAAATTCCAGTTCAGTTAAACCAACAACTTTTCTTAATAAACCAGTTACAAACTAGGCCTATGAAGAGTCTGGTATTTTAATAAATATACTTTAAATCAGTTTTATCTTTCAAAATGGCTATGTGGGGAAGCTATAAGACAACCCTAGAAATCCTGGAATTGTTAGAAGTCTTTTGGAATTTCTGTTTTTTAATTGCCTTTACAATTATCTTTTGTACTATACAAGATCTCCTGTTTTTGACCCAAAAGGCATACATAACTTTTGACCCACTAAACTTAGTTGGAGATGACATTTAGTTGGTTTCAGAATTCAGATGAAACTAGTGTGTATATTTAAAAGTGTGTCACAGAACAAAAGCAATTCCATAGATATTTTGTGCAAAGGCAGTGCCCATGGAATAAGTCTATGGTTTCAGAAGTTCTACTAAGAAAGAGCCAAATAATAACCTAGATTTAAAATGTTGTGTTTGTCACTTTCACTACAAGTACATCTTAAGTTAGGAATAAAATAGTCTGAATATGCAGACATAATAAATTGTAGAATGTGTAATAAAGTTTTTTTTTTTTTTTAAATGAGCAACTCTTGGAAATTAATTCACTTTAACAAACACTTACTGAATGTATTCTATGTATCTGTAGTAGTGCTAGGTAGGGAAGGAAATAAACAAATAATAGGAGGCCAGGTCCTCAAGGTACTTGTAAGCTAATAGAAGAGGAAGTCATGTACAATAACCACTACAACATCTACTTCACTTAATTCTAGACTGGACTATTCTAAATGAAGTAAAAATCGTAGTTGTGTAAGTTAATTTACATTTAAATATTGTAGTCCTGTATTTTCTCATATCTACCCTATTACCACCACCACTGCGATAATATAAATACTTACCACATTAAATTGTAAAAATTTGCTTACATATCTGCCCCCTCAGTTAGCTTATGACCTCCACCACAGTAAGGACTAAAGGTCAGGAGAATTAATGCACAATGCCTAATACATGCACAACAGCTGAATAGATAAAGCAGGAAGTTAAATGTATCATCACTGAAAGAAATGTAAAGTGGTATGAGAACACTGAACAGGGAATGGTTTAATTTTCACTGGTGAGCTTGGGGGAAAGCTTCATAAGGAAAGTAGCATTTAAAGAAAATTAAGATCTTAATACACAGAAATATGAGACGAAAGAGGATTACACATAGATGGAACAGGGAAGGTTTGCAAGAGCATGAAAATTTTAAAAAGTAGTGGGTATACTTTAAAACTTTTCCTAATCTAGTATCATTGGAATTATAAGCTTTTGTGGTTGATTGAGAGATGTATTAGAAGCACGAAGAGGAGTAGTGGGAGAAATACCTGGACAAGTCAGTAGTGATTTGAGTGGGATTGTTTTCCCATACCTGGGCAGCTATAGGGGTCAATGCAGATGTCATGAAAGTCACCCTTGGGAATCTACCACAAGACTGAACATCATTCAATTGTCCATACTGTTTTAGAATAATGTAGAGCACTGTTTACCAAATGGTATTTCATAAAATAATATACACAGAGAGATGTAATGCATGCTTGCAGTGCGCAGTTCAATCTAGCATATTTTCCCAAAGAATTTGACTATGGAAGCCTTTCGAAACTCCTATTAACATCTCAGTTTGAAAAATATTATTGTGAATTCCCTAATTTTAATACATATGGTATCATAATATTTTAACTCAAAATTTGAGTCATCAGATGGGTCTTTTTCGAACCTTTTGATTCTTTATTACTAGTGGAAACAACTCCTAAATATCCACTAATTTGGTAGCAACAGAGGATACGAGATAGTATATAAAAAATACGATTGTCAACATAAGTTTACTTTTGTCCTATATACCCAAACCTACCTGAAATACTTAATAGTTCATGACAGATTGATCAAGACTACAGTGAAACTTAGTGAAATAAACATAAGGTTTGACTTAGATATAACACCTTAAAAATATTAAGAAACTGGAAACAAGGTGAATCTCCATAAACAGAGGAATAGTTGAATAAATTCTGGTACATTCATACTGTACAATATATTGTAGCCATTAAAAATATTAGAGCTATTTCTACAAAGTACTGTAGAATAAAAAAATGCAAGGTGCAGAGCTGTGCGTGCGTGCGTGTGTGTGTGCATGAGAGTGAGAGAGAGCCCATTTTTTAAAGCAATGAACAAAAAAAAATTAAAAAAATAAATAAAGCAATGAACAAAATTCCTGTCTGTGTGTGTATACATTGAATACAGGAAAGATATACAGTGGGTTAAGTTAAAAAATGACCTCATAAAGACAGGATCATAATTTTACATATATATGAAATAAAAAAGAAGATCTAAGAAAATGAAGAATATCAAAAGATACAGGATTTACATCAAAGTTGGTTATGATCAATATAACAAATTATCACCTGTTTGAATTCTTTGATAGTTTCCTATAATTACAGTGGGAGCTCAGGTGGGTGGGATGTACATTTCTCAGCACTTATCATAGATTTTATTTATTCATGAGAGACAGAGAGAGAGAGAGAGAGAGAGAGGCAGAGACACAGGCAGAGGGAGAAGCAGGCTCCATGCAGGGAGCCCGACGTGGACTTGATCCCAGGACGCCGGGATCTTGCCCTGGGCTGAAGGCGGCGCTAAAGTGCTGAGCCACCTGGGCTGCCCTCTTAGCATTTATTATATATCCCTTCATGATCTGGTCCCTCCTTTTTTTTTATATTACCAGAGTATATTCTACATTCCAGCTATTCTAAACAATTGAGCATTTATTGGAATGCTCTGTTCTGGTTCATATTCCTGTGGCTGCGTCCTTTTTTCAACTCTCCGCATGTTGAACTCTTACTTAAAAAATTTATGTATAAGACCTAGTCATACAAATATAAAAAACATATTATATAATAATCATTAAATTAGTGTAATAGGAATTCAGAGTCCTGACTGGGATAGTAAGGAAAAGCTATTTGAATTAGGTCTTGAAGGATTAGCAGTCAAATAGAAATGAGGTGAGAAGGTATTCCAAGCAGGGAGAAAGGACAAAAGTCAAGATATATAGGTGATATTCAGTACAGGACATCTTTAGGAGGCAGTGCCTGGTACATAGTGGGTATGTGGTAAATAACTGGATGGTTAGGCGGATGGATTTATCAGAGAATTAATGCAGGGAAATAGCAAGTTATAAGATGGGAAGAATGGAATGGGACCAGATAATTGGGTCTTAAATATATAGCAAAGATACCCCAAATCTATTCTGTACACCTGGGATCTTCAAACAGGAGTATGTGTACTTCACGGGGCACTGGAAAGACACACATGAAGTATCTTTCTGACTCATCAATTTTCTTTGGAAATTTATAATTAAGTAATTTAAATGATATCTATTTCAAACATTTTTATATTAAAACAAACAGATGTATTATGGAGTAGGATGCAAACTTTGTGTTGGTTTTTAAGATCAAACAAAAAAACTTTAAAGAAATATTGAGCTTGGTGGTAAAGGGCTTTCAGCTTATGCAACCAGATCCTATGATGCTTGTTGACATCCTTTCCTGGCCATGCAAATACAGAGTCATGAAAGGGATTCGAGCAAGGTAGTGACATGATCAGTGATGATTTATTTATATTAATCTAGCAGTAGGATGTTGGCTGGCCCAGAATGGAGAGAAGATTAGAAATCTGTATCCTAGCTAGAGAACTACTGCAAGAGTCCAGAATAGTAGCTATTGGGATGGAAAGAAGCATGATAAGCTCCATTAAAAAACTTAGTATTTCAACCAATATTGCAACTCCTGCTGGTATTAAAATTGATTCAGTGATACTAGACTTTATGCTGAGAAGCAGTTTATTATTGGTTAAGTAGTGACTGTGGTGCCAGCCTACTTGGGTTTAAATTTTGGCTCAGGCACTTATTTGTTGTGTGACTTTATACAAATTGTTTAACTGCTCTGTATCACTATTTCCTCATTTGTGTGAGAGGGATAATGATACTTACTATTAACTACACCACTAGATTGCTGTGAGGATTAAAAGAGTTGATATATGTTAAGCACTTATTTAAAATAGTGCCTGGCACAGTAAATACCATTTAAATGTTACCAGTTATAATTACTACTATTATTTTTAAAAATTAATTATAGTGACCTTCATCTTTCCTGAGATTTTAAGTTTCTAGGAATTAGGGAGAGCTATAGTATAAGTATATATCATCTAATTCTGTGATGGCTCTGGAAAAATCCCTGGGTTTTAGAATATCAATCAAGAGGGCATTAAAAACATTATAGACTAGGACAGTTCACCAGTGTATTTGTGCCCTGTTGTCCCTTCTTTACAATTAAAAAGTCTCTTTCAAATTTAACAAGCTGTTTTTAAAATGTCCACAGCAAGTGTTTCTGGTACCTAGTAAGATTATATTTATTTGAAAAAGTAAATATTTTCTGTTAAAAGTAACTGTTGACACAAATGGAGAAAAAAATGTATTCAAAGAGCAAACTCAATGATATACTGTATGCCTCCATATTCAATCATTTTTGACTAGCAGAAATGACAATTTCATAGGGTTCAACCCAATATTTCCTTAAATATACTTTGTCCAAAGAATACACATACTATTAATTTTCCTTAATCAAATTCTACATTTGTCTTTATTAGTTAAAATAACCAAGAAATAATGTGGACAAATAAGATCAACAAACCTCTCACATAAAATAATAGTCTAGAATTCAGAAAACTTTGGTCTTTGTCATGAACCTTTGATTCCTCCCCTTGACCCTGCTGTGCTGTTGTGGTAAGAAGGCTAGTCTTACAGTCTTGTTCCTACCAACTTTGCATATATCCGCCGCCACATGCCTTGTCTTTGTTTGGGATATTGCTTTTTAAAGTCTGCTTAGAAAGATTTTCTGGAAGGGTATACTCATTCTTCAGAAATTAAGGCTATTGAAATTAATGAATGAAAAACCAAATTGATTTACCACTGAATGCCTTTTGTAACGATTTGGGGGATTTACTAATATTCAGAAGGTCATACTTATTAAAATCAGTAGCAGCTCTAATTATTTAGCTGGCCATCTGCAATCTGGCCATCTGCAATCATTACTTGACTCTCCCAGACCAAATAAAAATATAAATGGTATCTTCAAGCTTGATTTTAGTTTTGAATAGCTCTTGAAATAAAGACAATTATATATAAAACATAAAATAATATAAAGACATGATTAGCAAACATTTTGGTATGGTATATATTTTTTTGGTTTGCAGGTTTAGTTTTAAAAGAATAAGATGAAAGCTACTCCAACTCTTTAAATATACAAACAAACCCTGAACTGCTTTAATACGTGGATATCAAAAGAATCCAATCTAAGTTATAGATCTATGTGAAATTAAATGAACTTAATAAAAATTAGAGTCTCTTCATTAGTAACTGTTACTAATGCCTGTAAGAAATATGGAAAAATATTGCCCTAACCTGTTCTGCATTTTAGCTTCAAAGGTTAAAAGGCTCAAAGATGAGAGAGGAAAGGTCTTCACCTTGGATTGCTCCGAAAGAAAAAAATTAGAATGAATAGGAGACATGGCCAGAATGAAGTGATCAGCTATGGAACAATACAGACCTCTAAATATTAAGAGCAAAACTCAAATCCAAGTAAAATCACAAGCATTACCCCACCTTCAATTTATTATTCATGCCACAGAGTAGTTTTTTCCAAAATACAAATCTGAGTATAACATCTGCCATTAAAAAAACCTCAATAGCTTTACATTGTTATTGAACTCAACAAAAATAAAAATGTCTTTATATGGACTTGTAGAGCTACTGTGATCCAGGTATTTAATTCGTCTAATAGCTTTCTATTCATTGACCTCTCTCACCAATTAGTTCACTTTATCATTTAGGCACAGGGTCCCTTCAGTTACTGATATTCTGTGTTGCTTCCAGCTACTTGGCTTCTTGCTATGCTTTCTGCCTAGAATGTTCTTTCCTTCCCTTTTGACACAGTAAGCCCATATTCTACTGGCAATTAACAATAAGACATATGATTTATTTCCGTTTGGCCTGTGAATAAAGTGTTATGAGGGCTACAGAAAGGTGATTTTATTAGGTGTCTCTATATCTTAATTACCAGAGATAGAAACTAACTTGGTGTAATTTCAGGAGAAAATAAATGTATTAAAAGATAGGAAGTATCTCACAGAATTCTCCAGGAAGCTGTAGCACTGGCTTTGGAGGCTACCAGACCAGGAAAGGAGGCCGCAGTGTACAATGCTCCTGGTTAGAAGCTTCAAGCTAAGATGCTGCCACTAGAAAACTTTTCTATTGTATTTGGAAACTGGAAGTGGCCGCCCATTTCTATATGTTTACCTTCTCTAAAAATGGAGTCTATGGACTGTTTTTTCATGTCTTTAATTTTTGCTTCAAAGACTGTGGTGTATATATGCCTGAATTGGCAGAGTCATGCTTGTAGACTTGTGTGAGAGAGGCAGGGAAAGCAAGTAGTTGGCATTTTGAGCCTCTAAAGTAGAAACTATCTTTAATTCAGAGGCTAAGGGACCCCCTAAACACAGAAAGAGGGCTCTGATACGAATTCACCAAGAACAACAACAACTATCCACTAGATTAAAAATGAAGATAGAACGGAGGAAAACTTTTTTGGGAAAACAGTATTTTAGGTGGGTCTCTCGCTCTCACTTGTTTTTTTTTTTTTTTTAAGGATTTATTTATTTATTTGTTCATGAGAGACACAGAGAGAGGCAGAGACACAAGCAGAGGGAGAAGCATGCTCTCTGTGGGGAGCCCAATGCAGGACTCAATCCCAGGACCCAGGGATCACGACCTGAGCCAAAGGCAGACCAATGAGCCACCCAGGTGCCCCATCTCGCTCTCACTCTTATTCTCTCTTTCCTAACTCTTCGTGGCAGGATTTTGCCAAAGTGAAAGCAAGTGATAGGGAGGACAATGCAGGGAAAGAAAACATTATAGGAACAGTTCTTAAGTAGTTTTAGAATAAATTGCTTTTAAGTAAATCATCACACATAAAAATTCTGACTCAATCGGAGTGGACTGAGGCTCTAGTACCTCACATAATTATCAGAAGATTGTTGTACTCACTTGGTCAAGCATTTCTGATCTCAAAAGCATGGACATGTGAATAAATGCTATGTTTGGAGAATAGTAAGTTGTTGGCCCAGTATGAGAGGAACATAGGCAGATCAGCGGTAAGGCAAGAAAGGTAAACTTGGCCAAACAGGTAAGATTATGAAGGACTTTCTCAACAGTTTGAAGTGTATTCCACAAGCCATGAGAGATTTTTGAAAATAGGAATGGTATCATATAGAAACCTATTAATCCTGCAAGTGGGCAAAATACAATATAATAAATACTTCAGTAAATAATAGGAAATGACCACACATCAGTTATTACACAGAAGAGAAAAATATCAAGAACATGGAATAAAAGTGGGATTTTACATAGGTGCCTGGGTGGCGCAGTCAGTTGAATGTCTGACTCCTGGTTTCAGCTCAGGTGGTGATCTTAGGGTTGTGAGATCAAGTCTTGCATCAGGCTCTGCACTCAGCAGAGAGTCTGGTTATGATTCTCTCTCTTGCTCCCTCTAGCCCTCCTCACCATGCTCTCTCACTATAATAAGTAAATAAAATCTTTTTTAAAATTCCTGAAATTAAAAAAAAAAATCCTGAAATTTTATGCATCTTATATGTAGGTGCCTGAAAGTTTAGTCAAGCAATAGAACCAGAAGATGTTTTCTCTAGTTTTTGTGGGTGAATGAGAGTAGATGATTAGTCAATGGAGATTAGAAGAGGAGAAGTAAGAACTCTTAAAATTCTAAACTTTAGACAAAGTTCTTTGAAAAGAGGAAAGGTCAAGATTACCTCTTGCCAAGCAAGCTCTGAGAAGAGAATCGTTGCTATAGACGGAAGGGGGGCCCAGCCTGGATTACTGGTAGTTTGGGTTAACTGGAGGATAGTCTTCTATCAGAGAAAGGGAAACTTTCCCTATCCCTGCTTTGTCACACTGGGTATGGATGGAGGCAATAACATAATAAAAACTGAGATTGGCTATGACCCAGAATTACTTCTTTTCCTTCTTGCAGATGGCCTACGAAGTATCATCTATATAAACAGATGATCTTAAGTTAGGTTGCATCTATTCATACATGTTGACTTTAAGTCTAAACATGTATTACTGATATTTGGGGATGCTGTAATTCATTGCCCTGTAGTGTACAAAGTGGTTTGTGGCATGATGATGCTGATTTCTAGAGATAAAACCAACAGATCAATAAATGATAAATCACACAGTAACAACGATCCTTTTGTGAAAAACAGAAAGGTTGATGGGATATCATACAAAGGTTAACGGCCCAGATCCACTTCTGGAATGGATGAGGAGTAAGGAACTACCAGTGTAACAATCATAATTGGAAAAATTATAAAAGCCCAGTTAGTTAACATTTCTAGAAACTGTCCTAAGGGCAAAAAGCAAATGAAAAACCTTTTTTTGCAACTGCAGTTAGCCCTTACTTATATAGCAAAAGTTTTACTTCAGGTGAGGAAGACAGAATAAGTGGCCCCTATCACCCTTGCCTCAACTCAGTTTTGGCATAGAAGTTTCACACCAGGAGGGAAAAGCCAAGAAGATCAGAGGCTACTGTCTCACCAATTGCCCCACTCAGAAAACAGGAGAATCATTTCAAGAAAAGTTGTCCAGTATCCTTGTCCTTAGTTTCAGAGCAGTGGCTCAGAGATTTTGCCCAGGGCTAGATGCAGGCCATGAAAACAGAGAGTTTTAAAGTTCTCTCCACAATAAGTAATTTTATTTAAAACAGAGTGTAGAAAAGTTCAAGATTAAGAGTATGCTTGAAACAAGTGAGCAAGTAAGAGGAGGCTAGCATCTTTCCATGGGAAACAAGACAAAGAGCAGGCATATGAATGAAGAAATAGAAATGGTTGGATTTATCAGTTCTTTTTTTAAATTTTATTTATTTATTTATTCATGAGAGACACAGAGAGAGAGGAAGGAAAAGCAGGCTCCGTGCAGGAAGCCCGATGTGGGACTCAATCCCGGGACTCCAGGATCACGCCCTGGGCCAAAGGAAGGCACTAAACTGCTGAGCCACCCAGGGGTCCCAGATTTATCAGTTCTTAAACAAAACAAAACAAAAATACCCTAGGGAAATAGGGCTTTTACCAGAGACAACCAAGGCAAGAGAGAGCCAGAAAGAGTCCTTCTAAGTAGGAACAAACTTCAAAGAATAGCCCAAAAACTACTCTAGTAAAAGGGCCAGAATTCAATTGGATCAGACTGTGGAGTAATTTGTGTCCTTGAGCCTTATCAAAAAGAACAGAGCATTCCACTGGGAATCAGGGAAGCTCAAACAGATGTGCAAGATACCAACAGAGGCAGATACCATAACAAAGATCAAGGAAGAAGACAGTTCAAGAGGGCTCTGTTATAAATATTGTCATTACATGGTGACCATGTGGATGGGCAAGTCCAAACCTTTGGAGGAGTATTATCAGAAGCTTGACACAATGGGGGAAATAGACTTCACTGAAATAGCCTAGCTAAGTAATTAAACAAATAAAAAAGCAAACAACAATAAAAAATCCTGGAAGAGAGGATCAGTATCTAGAGTTGACATGCTAACTAAAATGTCAAGTTTTCAACAACAAAATTATAAGACATGCAAAAAACAAGAAAGTAATACCCAAACACAGAGAAAAAGAGTGAATAGAAACTAATTTGTTAGAGAGCCCAGATGTCAGATCTAACAAAGACTTCAAAGGAACTGGTATAAATATGTTCACAGAACCAAAGTAAAGTACTATGGCAAACATTTCAACAGATCTAGAATATTAATAAAGAGAAAGTAATTATTAAAGAAGAACCAAATGGAAATTCCGGAGTTGAAAATATAATGATTGAAATAAAAAATTCAATACAAGGACTCAATAGATTTGAACTGAGAGAAGAAAAAAAGTAAATGAATTTGAAGATAGATCAATAGAGATTTTATATTCTAAATAGAGAAAAAAAGAGAAATGAATTGAGTTTCAGAAGAATATGGACACCACCAAGCAAACCAACATATGCCAAATTGGGAGTAAGAGAAGGAAGAGTGAAAAAGGACTTGAAAACTATTCAAAGAAATAATAGCTGGTAACTTACTAAAGTGTGTATGAATTAGTCTCTAGGTTAGACCATATCTAGAGAATAAAAAATCCTCAATAAATTTAAAAGAAATGAAATCATATAACATATGTTCTCTAATCATAGTGGAATGAAATTAGAAATCAGTAACAGAAAGAAATTGGTAAATTGAAAAACACATAGATATTAAACAACACATTAATGGGTCAAAGTAGAAATAAAAAATGATATTAGAAAATATTTTAAGATGAATTAAAATAAGATACAACGTACCAAAACATATGAGATGAAGATAAAGCTGTGCTTCAAGGCAAATTATAACTGTAAGCATCAATATTAAAAAAGAAGAAAGATCTCAAATTGATAACCTAAACTTCTACCTTAAGACATTGGAACAATAAACAAAATTAAACTAAAAAATAAAAATGAGATTGGAAATAAATGAAATAGAGTATGGACAAGATAGAGAAAAATCAATGAAACTACAGTTTAGTTCTCTGAAAGGTCAGAAAAATTGTGAAACTTTTAGCTAAAGTAACGAAGAAAAAAGACTCACATTATCATAGCAGAAATGAAGGAGATGACATTATTACAGACCCATAGATAAAAAAGTATAAAAAAAAACTCAAAGTAAAAAAATTAGGTAACCCACATGAAACGGACAAATTCTGAAGAGACAAACTATTCAAGAAGAAATAAACCGACTCAAGAAAAAATAGAAAATTTAATAGATCTACAAGTAGAGATTGAATTAGTAATTTAAAAACTTTCCACGATGCATCACTGTAAGTTCATCAGTTGTAACAAATGTACAATTCTGGTGGGGAATGTTGATAATAGGGAAGGATACACATATATATGAGCAGGAAGTATATGGAAAATCTCTGTACTTTCCCTTTAATTTGCTGTGGACCTAAAACTGCTCTAGAAAAACAAAATCTAAAACAAAACACTTTCCACAAATAAAAGCCTAGACCCAGATGGCTTCACTGGTGATTTCTGCCAAACATTTAAAGAAGAATTTATACCAATTATTTACAAACTTTTTCTCAAAAGTACAGGAGGAGAGAGCATTTCTCAACTCATTCTGAAGCCATTATTACTCTGATACAGAAATTAGACAAATACATCACAAGAAAACTAAAGACCAATCTCTCTTATGAATATAGACACAAGCATCCTAAATTAAGGAGAAGGAAACCAAACTAGCAACTTATAAAAAGGATCATACACCATAGCTATGTGGAATTTATCCCAGGAATGTGAGGTTGATTTAACACCCCAAATCAATTAATTTAATATACCAAATCAATAGAACAAAGACAAAGCCCATGCCATGATCTCAATAGACACAGAATAAGCATTTGAGAAAATCCCAAACTTCTTGATAAAAAATACTCTACAAATTAGAATTAGAAAAGGGAACTTCCTCGAATAATAAAAAGCATGTAGTAATAATCCATAGCTCATATCATAATTAACAGTATAAGAACGAGCACCTTCTTCCTAGATTAGGAAAAAGACAAAGGATATCCACTCTTAACACTTCTATTCAACATTGTACTGGAGATTCTAGCCAGGGAAACCAGGCAAGAAAATGAAATTTAAGGCATCTAGACTGGGCATAAGTAAAACTATTCCTATTTTAGATGATACGACCTTATATATAGAAAATCCAAAGGAATTCTCTAAGAAAATATAAAAATTTATAAATGAGTTCAGTAAAGTTGCATGACACAGGATCAATACAAAAAATCAGTCATTCTCTACATCAAATATGAAATGAAATTAAGAAATAATTACATTTAAAATTGTATCAAAGAATAAAATATTTAGGAATAAATTTAGCAAAAGAAGTATAAAATTACACTCAAAAACTACAAAAGAAACTACAGTTGAAGAAAATTAAGACTTAAATAAATGAAAATACATGTTATGTTCATGGATAAACATGAGCCTTAATATTGTTAAGAGGCAATATTTTCCATATTAATCTTTGGATAAAATGCAATCTCTATCAAAAATCACAGCTGACTTCTTTGTAGAAATTGACAAGCTGAACTTAAAATTTATATGGGGATTTAAAGGACCCAGAACATCCAGGACAAACAATCTTGAAAAAGAAGGACAAAGCTGAAAACTTAATTTCTTATATTAAATATCACAAAGCTCAATAATTAAGATGCTATGGTACTGGCATAAAGATAAACATACAAAGCAATGGAATCCAATTGAAAATCCAAAATTTTCATAAATCCATAAATCCAATTTGTGGTCAATTGTTTTCAACAATTGCTAAGGAAATTCAAAGGGGGAAAATAGACTTTCCAAATGGAGCTATGACAAAAAGATACTCATATACTGCTGTATATGATTTTTAAAGGATTATTAGGGAATACAAGTGAAGTGTAAGAATGAAAACCGTTCTCAAACACAACTCAAACACAACTCACTGCCAAATTGCTGATTTTTGCATATCTTCTTCCAGACTTTCATCTATGCTTTTTCTTACAAAGCACTGATAATACTGTACCTAAATTTTATGCATTTTTAACAAAAAAAGCCCAGGCTTCAACAAAGTCTTTGTAAACATTATGTATGATAATATCATAATATTGCACTGTAATTTGCTTTTACCATTCACTACTGTTTATCATTTAAGTTCTTTCCAAATTTAATTATTATAAATAAGCTTGCAAAGTTTCCTTGGGATAAGGTTTTTTCTATACTTCTTTGGAATAGATTTTAGAAAATTGGGTCAAGGATAATAATATCTTTAGGCTTCTGATATACACATATATCTTAACTACTTTCTAAGAGTTGTACCAGTTTACATTTAGTAGCAGTGTAAAAAAATACAGTTGACCCTTGAACAACATGAGGGTCAGGGGCACTGACCCTCTGCATAGTTGAATATCCACATAGAACTTCTGACTCCCAAAAAACTTTACTAATGACTTATCATTGACTTGAGCCTTAGAGAATAACATAAAGTCAATTAACACATATTTTGTATGTTATGTGTATTATACACTGAATACTTGCAGTAACATAAGCTAGAGAAAAGAAACTGTTAAGAAAATCAAAAGGAAAATACATTTACAGTATTGTCTCAAAAACAATTTGCATATAAGTGAACCCATCCAGTTCAGATCCATGTTGTTCAAAGTACAATTGTTCCTGCTTCTATACATCTTCACCAACATACTTCATTTTCACGAACATTATCATCTTTAAAAGTCCTTAAACCATGGATCTGAAATTTTACTTACAACCTATATTAGAAGAAGAACACATTTTAAGTTTGGTAATGGGGGTAATATCAATATTTTCTATAAAGGTTTTGCTTAACAGCAAGGAAATAATAAACAAAATTAAAAGGCATCCTACAGAATAGGAGAATATATTTGCAAATGACACACTAGATAAAGGACCAGTATCCAAAATCTATGAAGAACTTATCAGGGATGCCTGGGTGGCACAGTAGTTGAACATCTGCCTTTGGCTCAGGGAGTGATCCTGGTGTCCCGGGATCAAGTCCAGCATCAGGCTTCTCATGGGGAGTCTGCTTCTCCCTCTGTCTCTCTCTGTGTCTCTTATGAATAAATAAACAAAATCTTTAAGAACTTCTCAAACTCAATACCTCAAACCCAAATAATACAGTTAAAGAAACGGGCAGAAGACATGAACAGACATTTCTCCAAAGAAGACATTCAAATGGCCAAAAGATACATGAAAAATGCTCAACAT